>NW_020527814.1:0-248330 GCF_003368295.1 Carassius auratus
GCTTTTTGGTCAGGAGGTGCAGACGTCAGCTGGACTGAGTGGTGTTGCTATTGTTTGATGAGGCAACAGCTAGTTCAATAGTTCGTGGTTGACAAACAGTGTTCTGTGTGCTTGGTTCAGTTGTGGAGACGTTGGGAGTGGTGCTGGTTTCAGGCATAAGGTTTAGTCATGCGGTGTTCTGGTTTATCCTTCTTGTCCTCCTTGTGAGTTCTGTTGAAGGAACTCTCTCAGTATTCTCAGAAGTTCTGCAGCTTCGGATGTGGCTGCACTTTCCTTTTTAGATGTGGGCTCAGCCTTGAGTTTCCAAGCATCACGTCGAGAGGTTTCCCCCTTCCCGCCTCCCTGGGCTTGGTGTTCTGGAGGCTGGAGGTTGGCTAGTTCTGGGTCGCCGGCCGGCTTCCCAGGTGGCCCCCCCCTTTTGGTTATGGGAGGGGCGAGGCCGGTCCCAGGATATTCCAGAGCGGTCGTTCTGGTGCTTCGGACGGGGCACCACCACCGCGACCCCGCTGCCCTCTGCTGGCTTGGAACGGTCTTGACTCTCGGTTGATGGGTGTTATAACATGGGGGTGCTGTTGGGCGCCCCTCTAGGGTCAACTCTGAATGGGACTCAGAGACAGAGCAAATAGTTGGGGTGTTTTACAGTCTTTTCTGACACAGTCTTTTGTTTGGTGTAGCCTTATGTGCTAAATCACGTAACTGTTGCGTTGACATGCTACGCGGGCACGCTAACACTCCCAAATTGGTGGCTGACAGTAGGATGGAGGTTGCAGAAACAAAGTTCGGAAGTTGACGTCTTCCTCCATGCTGGTTCATTCCTTGCTCCGAAGTAGGCACGTCGCAGTCGGTTGTAGAAATTAGGTGGGTTTCAAGTCGACCTTGCTTGAGGTCCATTGCGGTTACTAGCCCTTGGTCTGATTCTGGATCAGAGAATTCACGCACCAAAGCTTTTCGCAGTTGTGGTAGTCCATTTTGACAGTCTCTGGTTGACGGTCTAAGAAACTGCGTACCTCACGACTGGACGTAATTCTGAGCAGGTACAATTTGTCCCAAGTGGTTACGTTGGTGACAGTTTGCAAGTGAAAGTCTAATATCTTGTAAATAAGCGTGAATGTCGTGGCCTCCTGCAGGATCTGGGTTGAACGTAGGGATGTTTCTAGCCAGCTTGTCCAGTTCTTTTGGAGTTATGTGTCCGTGGCTGGTGACCCGGACTTTCTGGAAGGGTTTTCCTTCCCCCACTGCTGACAGGGGTTCGTGGAGGCTGGCTGGTGACATTTTGAAAAAGCAGGCTTTCACCCCCTTTTCCAGCTCGAAGTTCTTGGCTGACACGCTGGGGTTCACTGGCCAGGGGAAACTCTGTGGAGTGTGTTTCCTCTTTCTGTTCACGTTGCAGGCTATAAGAATGTTTCAGTTCTCTGTGAACCATGTCAAGTTCATCTATTAGAGAGTCTTTACGCTGTGTAAGGTCGTGGATTTCAGCTCGGGCCATTTCCAGGTGATTTTCATAGGCCTTCACTTTAGCATCTCTTTCTTTCAGTTCGATTTCAGCCCTTTCAAGGAGAGTGTCACCTTGTCGGAGCTTTGCCTCGAGTCTCTCTCGGGTTTTCTCTCTCCAAATGTTCTCTTTGGTCTGTGTCCAGACGAAGATTCTCCAGGGCATTTTGAAGTCTTTCCACTTCTTTCTGTAGTTCTGGATCTGTAGCGTTCTCTTTCTCGTGCTGGTCTTGGGTCTCGAGAAGTAGCTTATCTAGACGACTCTGGGTGTGGGCTGATGCTGTAGGGCTTCCTCCACTCGAAGTCTCAGAGCCGCGGCTTCCTGCTCCAAGTCGTGGTTGCTCCTTTCGCTGATCCTTGCCTGGGCGATGAGGAGGTGAGCTAGGGTCCCTGTGATCCTGGCGCAAGTTCTTTGTGGGTGTAACTCTGCGTCGGATCGTTCGCCATCAGCTGGTCCATCTCAGTATCCAGTTGTCCCTGGCTCAAGTGCTGCAGGTCACTGGTGTCCTTTGGCAGGAAGGAGGTCGTCATCGTCTCCAGCCATGTCGCTAGCTGATCCCAAGGGACTGCGGGACTGGATGCACGCCGACATCTTGGCTCACTGCGGACAAGAGAAGCACAAACACACACACAAAGAGGCCAATGCAAGTTCGTTCTCTGGTTAACGAGCTATCGTACGGCTATGCCGTCTCTAAGAATTTTGGCTAACTGATGCAGACAGTTAGACAGGGAGGCGGGTCCAATTAGGGTCGGCCAAAATAGAGACTTGACAGGGGATAGCCTCGTGGGTCACCTGGTTGACACCGGGCTGCTCGGTTGTCGCTCTACTACTTAGCTCTCCTTGGGGTCTCTCGGTGAACTGCAAGAAACAGAATCACAACAGCATGCAAAAAGGTGAAGATAGGAAAGAGCACCGTGAAAACAAAACACCAAATAAATTGGTCTGCAATGAAATGGAATGAATAAGAACGCTAGAAGTGTTAGGTAGAGAATAAAAAAAAATTAAGCCTGCTGTTTTTCACAAGAGTTTCTGCTAGGGGCCTACAGCACGTGCGGCTAGGGGAGTAAGAGACCTAGGAAAAGGGTGTGGCTTACAGAGGAAAATGGACCAAACACTTAACATAAATATCAGGGGGGAATATCTAATATTCTGCGCCTTATAATAAGTGGATAGGTTTTATCACTTTTGGTTCACCTGGTGGAATCCAGCGGCACGGTCAGCCTCCCTGGCGCTCCCAAACACTCAACCGCAGTGTCCCTGGCCCTCCGTTACTCTGACGTTGCGCCCTCTCAAACAGCTTGTGACTTTTAACACAACCGGCAACACCAAGATGTCAACCGCCAGACAGCACTACAAAATTGGGCTGTTCCCCAGAACCCTCTCTTTAGAAAAGAAAGTGGGCCCCGATTTAGCCCCCGGTTTTAGGTACTGGTCCCAGAGATTGCGTCGTGTGTCAGCTGGACTGATTGATCACCGTTGGAGTGCCAAATTGCTGATGTCTTCCACTGCGTGGCGCAAAACGAACAGAGATAAGAGGGACCGAGTTTCACTCACGGCCAGTGTTGGCAACGCCGGTTGGCCCCCTTGCTCACTGGAAACCTGAGATGACTGTCCTATCACCAAAGGAGTTCTACAATCAAATACACAAGGATGAACAAAGGAAGCTTAAAGTGAATTAAGGTTTGGTTTGTTTAATCATCAACTGAGTAAATATATATGTAGAAATGAGAGGTAAACAGCTTTACCTAATGATGATAAAACAAAAACAAAAGCTTATGATAATGATGGTAATTATCAAAATAATCTAAGCAAAAAGAGAGAGGAAGATAAACAACAAAAAGGGCTATATAGAATAAAATAAAATAAAAAGTTGAATAAAACTATAAAAAAAAAAAAAATAATAATAATAAAAATTAATAATAAAAAAAATTAAAGAGGAAAAAAAAAAATAAAAAAAAAAAAAATAATAATAATAATAATAAAAAAAATAAAAATAATAATAATATAAAATAAATAACAAAAGACAGGAATGAGCACGGGAGAAGAAGAAGCTGGTTTTCACCACAAAGGGGCGTATTCACTCTCTGTGGCTTAACCTGGTGGGCAGAAAACTTAATTCAAATTAAAAAATTCAAAACTGGTTTAAATCTAAATTTAAAAATAAGCAGGTGAGAAGAATTAATTGGAAAAATCGGAATAAATGCCCTATAATACCCAACGATAACAGTAATGTATCATTAATAATTATGAAATTAATCAGAAAGGGTAAAAGTAGATGAAGCAATTCAAAACAGAACCGAAAAGAAAGAGATCAGAGAGATGCAAGCTGTGAACTGACTTAACAGGTTACTGCCACTAGATGGCTTGCTCCCTTCTAAATGGGTTAATCAGTGGTTGGGCTGAGACACTTAATTTGCACTATTAAACAATTAAATTCTAATTCAAATCATGTTTGAACCAAATTCAAAGTAAATGTGAACAAAAACAGGCAAAAATTGTCTAATGCTGAAATAATATTCGCACGAGCAAAGCTGTTAATGCAAATAATTATTGATAATTTAGACAGCTAATTCAATAAATCACAGAGAGAAATAGAGGTTAGTAATTCGAGAGCCTTATCTGAAACGGCCAGAGATGGCACTCATGCAAGCTGGAATCAGAAGACAGGGCAACTTGAAACGTCTAAAATTCCCTCTGGTGTTTAAATAGCGGAATGACAGTCAGTTACACTATGATCTAATCTCTGTGCGCTCATCAGCGCTGATTCTCTGCATCAAAATCGCAACTCACAAACAGACAAAGGTTTTATGACCCTTGAGGTGCTAAATTAAACAGCGCGTGAGGCCGGAGCTTTTCTCTAACCAACACAAGACTGTTAATAACAGATTTTGTCCATCTGTTTTACCTCCCATAAACATTTAACAAAACAGCACTTATGATTTAAATGTTTTAGGTTTAAAATCGGGTAGCTAAGCCAATTTAGACCAGGAGTTTTTATCGTTTAAATTTTGAATATCACTGTGGCTCACCACGAAATTCAATAACGATACTTAATATGCAAGGCCTTTTTAACTGAATCAGAGGAACATCGCTCAGGTTCAGATTTACATATTACAATTAATAAAAGATTTCTTCATCTTTTAATTATTCATATGAAAATGTTGGTCTTCTCTTGACAGGAGACTTTTAACATTTACTGCAGTTTATTTTTATTAAAATAACAGTGACTATAGGTATTTTTAGAAACTGTTAGGCTGCTGTGCTGAACAGTTGCCTTTGTGCCAAATGAGTTCGCTCAAAGCGCGACTTAACTCACAATTCAAAAATGCGCATACATAATATTAACATCCAAAAATGCTCATGAAAATGAAAATGAATATTGCTCACAAAAACAAAGTTTGAACGCTGCCAAATTTAACTCCACCATTTAATGTAGCAACAATCACTTTCTGGGGAATAATTAACTCAAATTAAGTGAATATTCATGAGTCTATGAATATAACGTGCTTATTGCTTACAAATATTAAATTACCCAAAGAGGGAATATTTAATCATTTAAAGGTAACCTTTACTAGAATTAATTTAAGTTACTCTAGACAATCTGTTCGTCCAGCGAACTGGAAGCTAGACTTCCTTATCAAAATTCAATAAAAATACCCTTCTTACAAACTCCAAGAAATATTAATCTTCTGATCAGGAAAAAACAATATTTTCTGTGTCTGTACTACTAAGATTACTGAAAATTAATTCATATAAAACAAAGCTCGTAGCGTAGATCACACGATTCAGGGACTTCGATCTCAATGAGCAATAAAACAATTCAATTCAAGCAAATTATAGGATTTAATAAAAACAGACTAAAGAGTACATAACTACAATTCACACGGAGTAAATATGAGTATATAGCAAAACGAAAATACAATTTAAACAAGGTAAATGAACAAGAATAATAATGAGATAAATGAGAGATAGAGATAAAGAGAGAGAGAGAGAGAGGGAGAGAAAGTGAAAGTGAAAATCAATCTCAGCGTGGCAATTTCAAACAGTTAACTTTGCAAGAGACCCCAAGTCATTGGATGATTTCACAAACATGGAATAGCCTAGACAACCTTAAACAGCAATTTTAGTTGCGATATAAGAAAGTACTTGCTTTGATCTGGCTCTTGTGCGTAGCTGCGCTCAAATTGTCCGGTCTGTGCGGCCTCAGCGTGGTTCTTTCCAGAGCAGATGATGCGCGAGCTCGATGGTTAACGCGAAGGTAAACTTTGCCAAAAGATGACTAGACTTAAGTTTGTTTGGCTAGTGAAGGCAATTGAACGAAGTCAAATATCAGCAGACAATAAAGAAAAACTAGAATGAAACGAAAGGTAAAGAAGAATAAACGGAGAACTTCTTGAAGTCCGGTTGCAAAGCTGGGAATCCTCTTTTCTCTCTGGCGGAATGCCCAGAACATCGGTTTCCCCGAGCTTTTACGTGAACCTAGGTTCACGCCTAATTTTGAGTATGATCCAATGAAGTGTAAACAAACTGAGGCGGGAAAAATCTTCTTTGTTTGCTGATCTCCGCCCACTGGTCTAATTTATGGCGATGACAAAATTAAACATTTTTCTTAAGCAAGATCGTTCCTCTGAAACAATGCATCTTTTTGTAGTTTGCTATCAAGATTCGTTACAGTCGTGTTTTTACGATTATACAGACACCAAGAACTATAGTTTTATCCATCAAGTATACATTGATATTTAGTTATTCTTAACTAAATGCATATAAAGTTTGCATTAAACACACAGTAACATTCATATATTCCATTATGCCGCATACATACATTTGAGCACGAAAAGGGAGATATTAAAATACATTTAGAGGTAGTTTTAGTAAAAAGGTCCATGGGCTAGCAAAATTGCTTGTGCCTGTTTGTGAAGGTGTGTGCGTCTTTTTGCGCTGGAATGTGCGATCGAAAGGCGGGGGTGTTTGTCTTCCCTTTTGAAGTTCGATATCGCATCTCTGGATAGTCTCCGAGGTGTTATAACTCTCATCCACGCCAGGACGTTGCCGTCGTGCTGGCGCCCAGGGTGGTGAGTTATGTTGTAAGAGGGTTGTAAAAGAAGGTCCTTGTTTTTTCTTTAACTCACGTTCTGGTCTTTGAGTGTAGAATGTGTCAAAGGGGTCAGGATTCATTTATCTGGAACAGATGGTTGAATACCATCCGCTCATTGGTGTTACATAGGTCACTGCTGAAAGTGATGCTCGTAAGGCCAGCAGAAGCTTCTGTGGGCCTTTTTGGATCCCAGTGGCCCATTATAGTGATGGGGACATTATACTGTCAAAAAGCAACATCCTTCAGACGAGATATTAAAACAAGGACCTGACACCTGTTCTGTCAGGTCCTTATGTGTTCATAAATAATTTCAGGATGTCCTTTAGCAAGAGTAGGGGTGCAACCTGGCCAAATTTCCCCATGGCCTCTGTCCATCATCATGGCCTCCTTATCATCCTCGTATATATTGTTTGGTTTCCTCCCCTATACCAATAAGCTGGTGTGTGGTTGGTGTTCTTTACTTTATATAAATATATATCACTATCAAAAAAACGAAAAAAATAAATGGTGATACATTTTTTATATGTTCCTAATCGTGTTAAATCATATTACAATATTAGCCAAAGTAATCATGATTATGATATTTTTATCATAAACAAGCAGCTCTAATTTGAAGTATCATTCATGTTCATAGTAAAAATGTCCCAGCATGAGTTACACATCAGAATTAAACACTTTGAGTAAGAGGTCTGTCAAAATTAGCTAAGTTAAGCTTGAATTAGCAAGCACTGCTAAAAATCACTGCACTCTGAAAGCTCACCTTTGCAAAAACTGTCATATGATGCAGGTATCTAATGTAGTGGAGCAGTAGACCCTGTTCAGCAGCATGTGAGAAGAATTGCCCTCAGGCCAGCGGCTGACTTTGTTTTGGATGACAATGTCAAACAACAACATATTTTTCAGCATTTTTCATCTCTATCTTGTTGCCAGCTCATTTCAGTGATAACTTCCATCAAGCCTTACTGATACCCCCTAAAAATAAGGCGAAAAAAAAAAAAAAAGATATTCACTGTTCAGTCAGAAACGGTGTACTGTAATATGGAGAGCCAGAGTCATTCGGCTAACGGGCTTGATTTTTGGACATCAGATGCATCTCTTGTGATTTTTTTTGATCCATTCATTCATTCATTCATTAATTCCCAGACAGTTTGTGCTTGGGCTCAGTACCATGTTTCCACAAGTGGATGCCTAACAAACTATAGGTACTGGATGGATGTGCCTTGTGTCCTTGCTATTTTCCACCTGCATATCCTAACAGGCCAACACACTCAGCCTAATGGACAGCAGTGGCAATGGCTTGGGCAATGACATAGAGAGCCTTGGAAGAATCAGAGCATGGAGAATCTCCCTAAAAACACAGACAGCGTCTCTCTGAACCCAGCTGTTTATCTGACTGTGTCTCAGAGCAGCAAATCACTGAGGAAATACACACATATACAAGACTTCCCTTAACAGACAAGGTTATTCAGATAAGAGTGAATTACTGCCCACAGGGCTTAGAGCAAGAGAAAGATGACATGGTAAACTCATTCCCTCGACTGCTCAGAGTTCAATTTAAACTTTTTAGGCTATAGCAGAGAACTCCCAGGACGCTTTGCAGCCCTAGAGAACTCTATCTCTCAGCTGTCACACTGCTAAACAGCAGAACAGCAAGGAAAACGCTATCCAAACTGGCTTCAGAATCTCAGTCCAAGCACATACATGTCGGTTTCACTATATTAATGAGGACATCTCACAGAACCAATGGTTTTTATATAGGGGTGATATATAAAAACAAAGTCTGCTATTGTTTTCACATAGTTATTTTTATACTACCATTCAAAAGTTTAGGGCTGGAATGATTTTATTTATTTTATTACATATTTTTGAATGAAGTCTCTTATAGTCACCAAGAAAGTATTTTTCTGTAAAAAAAAAAAAATAGCATGACAGACACACTATATGTACACACCATCTGGAATGTTGTACAGTTACTTGATAAGACCATTATGACTATCTTTTTTTATATATATTTATCACTGAACAAGTATGTCATGTTAAACTAAAATAATTATTAATTTCTAAAAATATATTAATCATGCAAGTAGAGAGATGTCATGACAAATGTTAAGTGATCATTTGAACACTACTGAATTTATTCAATACGGACATTTTCATTTCGTAGAACTCTTTAAGTGAGTCTTTTTTTTAAACTTCACTAAACAAATGTGTGTGTGCCACGCAAACCAGCAAAAGATAAAGATGCAAACATGTAGGCCAAGTAGAAAATGTTTTTGTATCTAATTTGACAATTAGCCTAATCTTGAGAGAGAATTGGTTTGGTTTTTGAGAATAGGCAGAGTTCACTTTTATGCTTAGGGGTGAAGGCACTGGAAAACCAGTCATGAACACTTTTCTTTTTATATATGTTTTATTTTTCATAGAACATATGTTCATATGTTTCATATTTATTATATTGTATTTTTATGGGTGACCAAATAATCAGCAAGAGTAGAATAAAAGTGTCACTTTTTTAACTTTTAACAAAATAGTAAAATACATATATCAAGAGCATGCTCACAGATGAAAACAGAGGACAAAACAGTGTTGGATGAAGTGGATTAGAGCCCTAAGATAGGAATTTCTGTAGACTGTTTTATTAATTAACTAAAGAAAACCCTAAGCCTATGATAGTAGATATAGGATTTAGAAAAATAAATAATTAATTATTTGATATATTAGATCAATGTTGTAATATATAATTAATAAAATCCATATATTATTGCTAAAAAGAGTATTCAACCTCGGCACAGTAATATCATTCCTGAAAACTCCTCATGTTGGTTGTATTGACAGACGTTAGAGAGAGAAGGAGAGGGAGAGGGGGAGTTTTCAGGAGTGATGATATTACTGCACCGAGGTCGAAGTCCTGCAAAGTGCTCTTCTGCCATACATTATAGTTATCATTTTTATCTGATTAGGAAATCGCCACAGTTTTGTTTTGTGTCACCATAGTTACTTGTGTCACTACTCATGTAACCGTCTTTAATCATTTGAAGGGAAGTCGTGGCCTAATGGTTAGAGAGTAAGGTAACTACATGGGTAGGGTTAGGTTTAGGGGTAGGTTCAGGGTTAGTACCTAGTTATTACATAGTTATTGTATTTACTATAATATGTACATAGTATGTACATGGGGACAAGTTCTGTTTATTAACAGCTTGACTGCAGCTTTAAAGCTGCGGTAGGGAACTTTTGACGCTCTAGCGGTTAATAAACAGAACTGCTTGCGTCTTTCGGGAGAACATCGTAGCCGGAACTCCTTCTCTCTGTTTATGTCTATGAAGAATCACAAAGGTACTGGGTTACTCCGCTGCGGTACCCCCGAAGCAATCTAAAATAGTCAGAATATAAAGACTTATTATAGGTATACCCTAGTGATTCAGGACAAGCCAAAAACACGGTTTGGAAAATGGATTCATGGTGTACTCGCTTATTATATACATTTTTCTACATTTTGAACACAAACAAAGTTACGGACCGCAGCTCTGATTGGTTATTTTTACCGGGAGCGATGGAGTTTCTGCAAATGGCAATAGGATCACTGGGAGGAGCCAGATGAGCTTGATTTTTTTTCACTGATTATCTGTCTCATATTCTACTGTCAGGACATAATGACAGGTTTAATAAATATGTACAAAATATTTTTTTACAAAAGTTCCCTACAGCACCTTTAAATGCAGAGCACAAATTCTGAGTATGGGTCACCATACTTGGCTGAATGTCATGTCACTTTCACTTTTTTAAATAGGGAAAACATGGAAGTGTTTGGTAGCTTCTAAATTTATCCCTATTTGGATCCTAAGGAATGATCGGTACTAAGCTAAATAGTGGTGCCACGCGCTATATTGATTGAGTGCAATCCCTCATCTAAGTTTAGGGAAGAACATAGTGGAATATGGAAAAAATTAATGATAAATAATATTTTTTAAATAATTTATTATTATATTTTCTAAATATATTTATAATTTATAAATCATTATTAAAATAAATAATTTATTTCCAATGCATTCTCCGTTTTTGATGCTGCTTTAAGCTGATTGTGCAATAAATCCACCAATAAATAAATAAATAATATTAGTTAAATAGTTAGTCTAAAACATAATAACAAAAAGCAATTGTAAGATTTTAAAATGTTCCCAAATCGACAGGGGAATGTCCAAGAGGCCAGACACAGATGAACTGGAGAATTGTAAAACAGAAAGGAGCACTGCAGTGTATGAGTAATGCATGATTCTCACGTTCACAAGCATGAGCAGTTTTCAACCCTCTCTTAACACTTTTATATTAAGAATTTTGAATAAAATGAGTATGTTGGTTGGCAAAAGCATCCTGTAAAGGCTCCAGAAGTTTGGGACTGTAATAGCTGGAAGAGACACTGTTAAATCTCTTGCTTGAGGGTCACACATCAGTGACCAAAGCAGTGTGAGGGATTTAGATATACATGACCTCCTGATACTTAATTGTTATCCCTCACATCCCTATCAGGATTCAAACCAACAACCTTCCAAATGTGACCACAGTCGCTGCTTTAACAAATGATTTAAACACACCAATTTAAACTCGATTCTCTACTCCTTCAATCGCAAACTGTTCAGATAATTTTGCTGAGATTACAGCTAACCAGAATGCAATGCACAGGATGAGCCACTTTAGTTATTTTCCAGCCCATTTGGCACAACAGTCATGTGCCTCTCTAGTGAAAGCTTCATTCAAAAATTACTTTTTATTACTGAACAACACTATTCCATACAACACAAAATATAGGAATTTCTGTAGACTTCTACTGTTTTATTGATTAACTAAAGCAAACCCTATCCCTAAGAGACTAACTATAAGATCTATATATATATATATATATATATATATATATATATATATATTTATATGATATATTTTATGATATATTATATCAAGGTTGTAATATAGAATTAATAAAATTCATATATTATTGCAAAAAATAGTATTGTAGATTAGAATTAAGACTATAATTAATATAAAATGAATATAAAATGTATTTAATTGATTTATATTAAAAACACATTGATTTTATTTCTAGAAAACAATAGACATTATTAATTCCTAAATACAACCTTCATGAACTGTTTTTGCTTCTGACCAAGTCCCCAAAGTATGGCAGAAATACTCTAAAACACACAAACACTATATTTCCTATATATGTTATAATATTTAACATATAGACATTGGTACATAACAGCATCACTGCGTCTCCCCACCTATGCACATATCGCTTCCGAATTGCTGTTGCAATAACACCTACCTGGTGTATGAAGACCTGGGCAGTGCGAGGACTGAGCAGCAGGATGGCCCTTCTGAGAGTGTCCCGGTAACGGTTCAGCTCCTCCATTCTCATTGTGCTGAACAGAGTGGAAAACACCTTGGTCACATTCCGGTCAACCTGCTGTAGAGACACATCCAAACCTATTCGAGAAGCCTGGTCCAGAAACCCACGCAGTCCCCGCACATCTGAAAGAGACAGAGCATGAGAGAAAGCAAAAGGTGATGGTTAAAAACCAAGACTCATGTGAAGAGAGCTAAAACTGTATTTAAGATGAGAAGAAAGATGAAAATAGATCAAATATAGACTAAATATTTGAACTGAGATCAAAGGTTTCCAGAGAAAATAATGTCCGATCTAATTGTACATTTCATCGAGGGAAATTATGTTGAAAGGGATAGTAGGATCTATGAAAATATCTCATTTTGTTCCACAGGAAGAAAGAAGGTCATACAGGTTTGGAACAACATAAGAGTGAGCAAATGATGAGAGATTTTTTTATATAGTTTTTATTAAATCAACTATCCATTTAACTTTCAAAATTCTCTGTTCCTTGCTCTGGAGATTTGAGGAGTTTAGAACAAAGAATCCTGTTTTCCTGCTCCTTTGCATATCATGACTGTCAAGTCACGTCATGTTGAGTCTACTGAAGTGGCTTTTTGATGGCATAATCGTCTGGCATGAAGCTTTCTAACCATCTACTTGCTGAAATGACACAAGAACCATCGATTGAAAGTGTCAAGAGGTGAGAATGAGGCTTCAAGCTCTAATTTGCTATATAAGACCAATCATAAACATCAACTTAACTGTGTGCATTTATGGACTTCACTTTGAGGTGTATATACATTTTTGTAGCATTACATTGAAGCAGTCAAAAAATGTTGTGAAGAGCTAAGAAAAAAAACTACAAAGCAGAGGAAACAGAATTATTTCAAGAACCTTTCAAAATAAGAAAGTAAAATAGTCTGATAAAAAGCATTATGAGGAGCAGAAAATGTTTAGCCAATCTGTAGATATCAGGGTGTTAACAGCAGCTTTATCTACTTTGCAAACAAATCTGAAACGGTTTTTCATTATCAACTGGTCGTTCTCAACTAGCTTTGCTTCAAGATTCATACTGTCTCCAAATATACCTACTTTCATACTATATAGTAGCTGAAAAGTATTCCACATTCATAGTCAATGGACACTTACTATCCCATAAGGCCACGGGACAGGATTTGTGAATGGCAGTGAAGCAACACAACTGACACTAGAAGTTATGTATAAGATGGCAGATGTGGTACATCTGAAATTACATTCATACTACCTCCATTAATGCTATATAGGACACACTACTTTAACAGTTGAGAAGTGTATTTTATACCAAATATACTCAATAGAGTGTACAGTTTCAGCTTTAGATTTTACAGAGTACATCAAGTCACATTCCAACACAGGACCAAAATTAACATACAAAAATAATTACAGATGTCCTTATAAAAGTAACAGAAATGTATTGATATTGCCATTAACTGCATGACAATAGCTGACAACAGAAGTGGAAGATATCCTAAATGTATGAACAACAACAGGTGTACGACTGACCAATTAATCCATATTTGTATTATGGGTTGTATTTTCTTTTATCTTGAGTTAGCTTGTTAATTTCCCCTAATTTATTATTATAATTATTATTATTATTATTATATATTTTGCTTCAGGACCACACAATCTAGTTTACAGGGTTATATTGCAGCACAGGAAAGCTAAACAGGCATCAAGAATGATCAAACACCATATTTTTTGTGCGCACACGTGAGTGTGTGCTTGATATACTTTATCATAACTCACCCTCTGTGCAGTGTGGTTTGCTACAAGCTACAAACTGTTTCCATGACAACTGACCATCAAAATAGATTACTTGCCCCACACTTGCCCCAGTGTGCTCTCAAAACAACTACATTTGAAAAAGTCTCATTTGAGCACTTGCAAAGAAATGAAATGCAAGTGGGTTTTCAACACGCTAATGAAAACCCTTTCAGTATAATTGGCTGTAATCTTAGTAAGCTAGCATTATTTATTTATTTATTTATTTTTATATCGTTGTTATAAAACCGTTATTTTTCTGAATCCAAATGCCTGCAGATCATCTTTGAGCATATTAGAATTTTAACACATGCCAAAAGTACAAGGAAAACATGACAAATAATGTATGAAAAATATATAAATATACAATATACAAAATATGTTATATTAGGTATAACATTTTAAAGTAATAATATATAATAAAAATATTACATACAAATTATAATAAAAGAACAAGAAATTTGCTTTCTCGATGCAAGAACATGTAATACATTAAAATTAATTAGTGAACAGATTTAATATCTTCTCTGCCTAAAGAGATGTGATCATAGTGTGATAATACAATCTATAGAAATTGTGAAGACTTCTTAAACAGCAGATATTCACTAGTAGTGAGTAGTAGCACACATTCATTTTAATTTGACCATTTAAGAGAAGGACTAAAGCATGCTTGCTTCATTAACAGAGCACAATGGAGAACGTAAAGCCAGATATAGCCTTGGTGCTATTAGTAGGGCTGTAGTCAGGGGCGATTCTAAGATTTTGATTTTAGGGTGGCTCAGCCCCCAATAAGGGTATGATTAAAAAATATTATTTTACTATTAGGGTAGGGTTGTATACTACTAACCTTATTGCAATCCACTATTCCATTGTATTCCCTGTATTTCATATATGGGAGTAGGAGTACTGACTGAGCCATATACAACACTGTAAAAAAAAACTAATACAGTTTTTTACATGTGACCAGTCACTGGAAAATTCTGAATTGGGAATGTAGATTTTTTTTTTCTTTTTTTTTTTTTTTACAATAAAGACTTCCTGATTCAGTATTAGGACATTCATGTTTATCCTTTGATGATACCACTGCTTTTTCTTATGAAATGTACGTGGAAATTGGCAGAAAATTAAAACAACATAAGGGTTCAATGACTGTAATGAATCTTGGGAACACAGTGGTATTGTGTGTGTGTGTGTGAGGCTGTCTGTTCTATTCTCACCTGACTGTTGCTCATTTGCAGACCTACTCCCGCACGACAAAAAAAATCTTGTATATCCATCTACAATGAAATATAAATTATTATATTTTATTTTTATTATTATTATTATTAATTTTTAGCTTTTTAGCCTTTATAATCAACAATACCGTTGTTTATACATCAAGTCAGCCCCTGAACATTTATTTCATTTCAAATCATTTAACTAACCAGCTAATATTCATTAAGAATATAGACAAAACATGTATTAATGTAATTGTCTATTGGCAATATGTTTAATCTGTTCTATATATATTTATATTTATTAAAAATAACATCATTATCAATTTGCCACTTCTATAAATCAATTACTTAAAAAAATAAAAAAAAATCACAGATCCCTTTAGCCTACTCTTACTCTAATATATGTATCATGATACACTAATGATTAATTATAACTTAATACAAAATTATGTTTAATAATAGAAAACAAAATAACTCCACATGCTGTTTCTCTCTCTGTGCCATTTAGTACTTTCAGACAATGATGTGTGTCATTAATAATTTATTTTGCATTTCTGCATAATGTAATGCCGAAATACACAATAATATGTTTTCAATTTCAAAAAGTAAATTAAAATAAATCATGATCGTTTTCTAAAGTATGTTTTCATGGGTGTTAATCGCTTCATTTTTGTTGGAAGAAAAAAAAAATCTGTCACACTGTGATAAAGGCTGAAAGTGAACGCAGCGAAGACGTACTGGTATTGGATGCGAGAACACACACACCACACGCACACACACACACGCACACGCACACACACACACACACCTTGTACTATCTGATGTTCGCTCTGCTCGGTGCCCCTGTGGATTGAAAAACGCGCTGAATCCATGCAGACTCAGATAAGGGGAGGAGCCGGAACTTGATGCAGCTTGCCACCGTCTCAAATGAGATTTTAAAGGGGATTGAAGCGATCACTAATTAATTAATCAAATAATTTTTAGGCTGAAGCCCCCCTAAAAAGGGCCTAGCGACGCCCCTGGCTGTAGTACTCGAGTCCGGTGGAATTGTACTACCCACTGTTTTGGTGGGAGGTAGGAAAATCTGACAGCGTAGGACAAATCGACAGAACACCGGTCTTGGACTCGAGTCCGGACTCGAGACATTTTTCTGTCGTCTTGGACTTGTCTCAGACTCGTTGCATTTGCACTCGGAATTGTCTCGGACTTGGCCATTGGACTCGCCAAGTCTTCTAGTTGGTCTCGACCGAGTCCAGCAAAAAAATAAAATAAAAAATTTCTCCTTCAAAACAAAAACACATTTGCATGATGTCGCGACTGAAAACGTGTGGAAAACGCTAGGCGCGCCGCTCTCCTTTTTTCCAAAGCACTCTGTAATCTGCGTTTGCGCTTCAGTGGCGTCTGCTGTTGCTGGGCAACCATGACCCGCTCTTCATGATGACGCAGAAGTTTCAGCAAAGAATAAATGGATTTCCAGCACTAAACATCCCTTGCAGTAGCTCTGCTAATAGATTCATTTAAAAAATGGCTATCCTTGTACAACTATGATCATCTGTTTCTCCATCTTAGCTTTCAGTATTGTTCCGGGAAAGGATGTGCATGAGCAGCGGTGCACTTACTGCGATCTGAAAAGTTTAGATGTTTCTAATTTAATTTTCTACCTGTTAGATTGTGTTTTATTTACGTCTACACCTAGATAGCCTTAAACGTATCCTTTACAATAACGAAAAACTAAATTATTGTTGTACAGTATAGGGGTTGCAAGACTACTGATTTCTACTAGTGGATTTTTTTAATAAAAAATGCTTGAGTTACTCGGCTATACTCGTGGTTCATGCTATTGTAAATGAATACACATTAAATATATATATATTTTTTAATCAATAAACGCATATTAATGTATAGCCTTATGCAACAATTACAAATGTAAATTTTAAAAACTTTATAATTATGACATTACATATTTACATTTTCATGTAACAGCCAGTATTTGTATCTGTAACAATCACAAAATTTTTCCTATCTGCATTCGGATACAACATCGTACAGTTAGCCTACTTGGTAAGACTGTTATGACTTTTTATATTTTTTTTCGTAGTTATCACTGAACAAGTAGGCCTATGTCGTGTTAAACTGAAATAATTATTAATTTCTAAAATAATATTTATCATGCAAGTAGAGA
The DNA here is from genome assembly GCF_003368295.1 of Carassius auratus. Taxonomy (NCBI): domain Eukaryota; kingdom Metazoa; phylum Chordata; class Actinopteri; order Cypriniformes; family Cyprinidae; genus Carassius; species Carassius auratus. The sequence goes on from NW_020527814.1 coordinate 17,170, forward strand.
GTCATGACAAACGTTTAGTGATTATTTGAACACGACTGAATCCATTCAATGCACACATTTGCATTAAGCAGAACACTTTGAGCGAGTCTTAATGTTAATGAACTTCACTAAACAAATGTGCGTGTGCCGCGCAAACCAGCAAAAGGTAAAGATGCAAACATGTAGGACAAGTAGACAATGTATCCGTATCTAAGCTGATTATTAGCCTACTCTTGAGAGAGAACTGATTTGGTTTTTGACAGACTGAGACGCGCAGCGCGGCTGTTTGATTGGTGAGCGCGCTGTGCTTATTCCATTCATTCGTATCATATCGTAGCCTACGCTTTAAATATTTGCCTTTTAAATATATATAAATAATATAACGTGTAGCTATGATGTATTATTATAGGTAAAATTACTCTTGCAACGCTCTGATTTCTGAGAGATGCACTGAGAGGCGACAACAATGCGGTGTTTGATTTGCGCTCTTTTTACTCATAAAGTTTACATTCATTCACTTCTGGCGCTGATCCCCTGGCTCACCTGTTATCTAGCAAACACCTGACTGTGTCAGCTTCAGCCGAGTATTCAGGCAGAATTATTCCTTGTGCGTTATTCGTTTTTTAAGCCATTATCCGTGCCATATTCGGCTTCAGGCACAACCCTAATTATTACATTACATATTTTATTTTTACATGCAACATAGATAAGGTCATATAGTAACAGCTCCACGCAATATTGTAATTCTAAAATTCACGTCGTACTTGCAAACACTTTGTATTCATTATGGTTAATGCATGCTGGAGTAGTCGATTGTTTCCGACAGTGCTCGACTAGTCCATGCAAGCCCTAGTACAGTATGACAGCTGTATTTATGAGCGCATGTCCAGTAGAGGCCAAACGTATCCATTCTAGCATTTGTCATCCCGAGCTTTGCGTGTGTCTGTGCACTGTGCCAAGGCATCTGTCATATACATTTTTGACCACAGATATAATGTCAACAAAAAATAAAGTACATAAAAATTATTTGACCTTACAGTTCCAAACTTTGTTTGTTTATCCAAGTTTAGCTCCCAGGGTCGGACTGGGGGTAAAACCAGTACTCATTAGCAAGGCCCCAAAGGAAGAGAGGGCCCTTGAAAAGTATGAATCTGAAATATATTTTATTTTACCTGGATATTTTCATGGGTGGGGGGCATGGGGGCCCATCAGGATCGCCTATGCATAGGGCCCGGGATCTTGTGTAACGCCCCTGTTAGCTTTAACCCTAATTATATACACTTGAACCTAATCAAGCTCTTACTAGACACACTAATCTTCCAGGTGTTTTAAGGCTAGTTGGAGCTAAAATTTTCAGGACATTGGCCATCCAGGATCTAGTTTGGAGACCCCTGTCCTACAGAGTTGTTACTTTGCACATGCTTTTTGATCATTACAAATAATAATGTAAAATGATTTTCTTAGAATAGGAGATATGCTTTCTCTCGCATCACAAACATTATCAGTAGTTAAGTATGTGGTCCCTTTTTTCTTTCATTTGGACTCGGTCTTGGACTTGGACTCGAAACTTTTGGACTTGGACTTGACTTGGACTCGAACCTCTTTGGACTCGGTCTTGACTCGGTCTCGACTAGTCCTGGACTTGGACTTGACTTGGACTCGACAAAGCTGGACTTGACTACAGCTCTAGCTATTAGCTAAGAAATCCAATTGATGGTAAATACTGGTTCACACTGCTATAAACTGATGAATGAACTTCAGCAAATACATCAGGAAAAACTGAATTGGAACTTTTTGTACATCTGAATAATTAACATATTTAACTAATCTCATTGATTAAAAAACTAGGGCCGGGACTCGATTAAAAAAATTAATCTAATTAATTAGAGGCTTTGTAATTAATTAATCGAAATTAATCGAAATTAATCGCATTTTAATCGCAGATAAATATTTGACCTGAGAACAGTGAGAAGTAATTTTTTTTTCACATGGATTTATAGTATACCATTGAATAATGACTGAATACATAAGCTTAAACAACAAAATATTTAGAAACAATTTAGAAATAGTACATTTCAGAAATTCAGGAAGCTTATAGGTGCTGGAACCTTCTGTAAAGTGTTTTTTTTTTAAGTAAAACACAATACTGTCAATTACATTCAGAACATTGGAAACACTGACTATTAGAAAACATCTCTCTGTTGCTTCAGAGGCCATAACATACTAAGTCCAACTCTCAATAACCTTGGCCAAAACAATAAAGAGTTCAACATAAACTGTTGCACCAACAAAATAATACATAGTTCAACATAAAGTGTAAAGTCCACGCTAGCTGCTATATGTTTTGCGTTGAGGTGATACTTGAGGCTCGATGTGTGCTGCGGTGATGTGCGAACGCTAGTTGGTGCTCCAGTATAATCGGTCCCGCCGAAACTCATCCAGTGAGAAACGTTCCGCGGTGCAAAAATACGTTATTAAAAATGCGGGAATTTTTTTTCTGTAATGAATTAATCTTAGTTAACGCGTCATTTTTTGTGTAATTAATTAATCTCAATTAACGCGTTAAAGTCCCGGCCCTATAAAAAACTAATTCAATATATATTTGCAATAAATACATTTTATGAACCCTTTCCAGATTTTTTATTAATTTATATATATATATAAAAAATGGTATCAGTCTCAATACGAATGTGAAAATATATGCACATCCTATTTAATGAACCACACTTTAAAAATGAACACCAGTGATTACCGACGAAGTAAAGATCATGCATCGCTTAATCACTAAATTCAATCAGTGAATGTCATATTACGTTCCTTTCTTAAAGCTAATGACTTTGGTCTGACTTAAGAGTGACCCATCAATATTCCCAACACACAAACACACACAATAGTTCAGTTTCCTCAAACTCCTGCAGAGATGAGTTTCGCCATAGCATCGTAATTCAAATATCACAGCTGTAGCTACAAACTGGGGGGGAAAAAAAGAAAAGAAAAAAAAATCTCTCTTGAGGAGACAGTCTCAGGAATATATAAAAAAAATAACATGGAAATCTGTGGAAAGAAAGATCTGAGAGAAGTCTTTTGAGAAACAAATTGGATTTGCTTAAAGAGTGTAATTATTTATGTAATTATATATTTAAAGGCATATACAAGCTCCCGTCTCACTGGGTAAAAACACACGAGTGATGGAGGTGTGGAGGGAATCAGTGGAGCAGTTTGACATTCTTCTGTAGTGAAACTATTTGGTTGAAAACTAAAATAAAAGGCTCACTGTTGGATTTGGTGCTTCATCTGCATGAGGTTATGCAACAAATCAACAGCCATATCATGATGTAATCAGCGAGGTCTTGAATACAAGAAATCTTTCTTAACAAGAACTGGAGTTTGATATAAGCAGAATGTTGCTGAACAAAATTAATGTGGAGGTCTATCACGATATATTCAGAAGAATATTACTGAGGAATAAGATCAAAATGTTAAACATCAGAGGACTTAAAATCACAACAACAAAGACTTTAGAAGACCTAAATTATTTCTCATTAAACACTAATTCAGTTAGAATTTAGAATCACATCTTCACAAGTTGACCCAGATTGTGATTAATGGAACTTTTGGATGCTTGGTCTTTGCATTAAAGGTCATTACACACCACGTTTGAAAATATGTTTTTATTTAGTTCTGCATATGGTGAGCAGGTATGAACATAATAATCTGATCCATTACAAAGATATATAGACAGCTGCAAGGAGATGGTAAAATCAATTACATTTTTTTTTTTTTTTTTTTATGATTCTGTTTGTCTCAATCCACCAGCCTGTTGTACAGAAAGACTTAGAATACTTATGTCCTATTAAACGAGATGTGGGTTTGGTTGACATGCTGTTGAGTGGATCCACATGCCAGCATTGCAAAATCTTCATAGTCCAGGAAAATGTTGCTCGATTAAATGTCTGGGATATAAACTGCCCAAAGACAAACCCTGAATGTAAAACAAAGCTTCTGTGTCTCTCTCTTTCTCTCTGTCTCACTTACAAATGGATTCTGCTTGTCTTGAAGAGGGAGCCAGTTAAGAAAGGTTAATCATATCTTGCTCAAAAGCAGCAAATTATGACACAAACTCTATTATTATCCTGTTCTGACATAACAGAGAGATATTTCACCATAAATCACTGCAGTTTAACAATGTTGAAAAGAAGACCACAAGAGCACATCCAGAACATTACAAGTATAGACAAATACAAAACATATACCTTTCATAAATCTTACTGTGGTGAATGACAACCAGAAAAAAAAAAAAAAAAAAATCAGGAGGAGAAGGAAAGCAATCAAAAACAACAAAAGAGCAATGATACACAAGTTTATAATAAGTCTCAGTCAGCTTAAACCCAGTAAACGTATCAAGGACTTTTAAATAATATAATAAATAAAAAGAAAACAGTTAGTATACAAAAAGATTAGAAAGCTAGTTAGATTTTGTTTTAAGAACATAATTAGAATAGTGAGTGCTAAAGCTAGAAGGTCAAATAAAGATGTAGGAGATGTGTTTTAAGCCAATTCTTGAAGATGGCTAAGGACTCAGCTGCTTGGATTGAGTTGGGCAGGTCATTCCACCAGGAGGTAACATTTAATTTAAAAGTCTATATATATTTATATTTACCATTATAGGCTGGTTGTTTTCACACCGCAGCCACACAATTGTGTTCAAACATCTTATAAAAGTGATTTTTTGCATTATATGGCACCTTTAAAAACTGTTAAAACTTAAAGGCAGAAGTCATCATTAGACAAACAACATATTGTCTGTGTGCATGTAAGAGTGCAAATGATATCATTTCTTAGAACAGGTGGAGCAGGAGGTGAAAGACACTATCAGTTCCTACACTAGTGAATAAAGCAAAAGGACACATTACTAGGCGGCATGATAAAAAAAGAAAAGGACACTCGTAAACACTGGGGCTGCTCTGCTAAAACCAAAACATCAATTAAATTGAGAAATTGCTTACAAAACCAACTTTCACAGGCCTGTGGGCCAGCTTACTGTTGTTTATAAAATGTTTAAGGGAAACAGGTTAATTTAGCTCAAAGGGAATCGTTAAGATTTTATAGGGAATTTGGAAAGAATCACTGTTTTACGGCTGATCACTGAGACGGCCAGCGATTTACTGAATAAGCCTTATAACATCAACTCTGCAATTGATATTAAAATCCAAAATTCAGTGAAAATACTATTAATTAGCACAGTAATCGGCAGTTTAAGACATTAACTTGTAAGCACAAAACACAATATACTTTTCTTTTCAAATATAAATAAGGCTAAATCATATAAACATATAAGACATATAAGCTAATCTAACAAATTTTTACAAGTTGCAGGGAGAAAGTAAGGAAAAATGAGTTTAAAAGAACGCAAAATGTGAAATCCCAAGTTTATAGCAACATGTACTGTACAATTGCCTAGACCTGAACAATCGTCAATCACTTAATTAACCCTCGAATTGAGTTCCACAAAGAGGTAAAAATTCAGATTAAATGCACCAGCTCAGAATCTGGAGATACTTGCATTGCTTGTTTAGGGTTTCCCTTTGTTGTCATCTTTGCTGAAAAGGGGGTTTCCCGAGGTTGCCGATTTGCTGGAAGTTCGGTAGTCATTGAAGTGACAACTTGGGAAACCAGTCTTTGGGCCTTGACTGAAGATGTGGAGTTGTGGGCTGGTTGAAGTTTTAGACGGGCACTCAAGGTTAGACTGTGAGACACGGCATTACAAAACTTAACTCAGAACACAAAACTCTCAATGGAAAAGAAAAGAAACCCGAGTAAAAGAATAGTAAAGTTTGGCAAGACTAGGTGGCATTTCTTCTCATGGCTGAAAGTTATGACTAAAAGGTAAAAGCACGGCTACAAGCCATGACCAAAAAGAGCTAAAAGTGCATGACTAAAAGCAAAACCTAAAAAACTAAAAGGGGCTAAAAGCTAAATTTGATGGTGTCCTGAGTATTTAAACCTCCCAAATGGTGTATTAACCAATTAGATATTGTCTTTGCTCGGGGTGTTGTATATTTCTCCTTCCCATTCATAGATCAAATGTTATCTTATCAATCACATGGTCCGAATTTTCCAGCGTTTGCAGAGTATAATTTTTTTCTGACATGATTCCATTAACAAGAATGGATGACTGAGGTGATGTTCTTTGGTACCTCAGTGTTTTCATCAACAGTTGGCCGTGAGAGACTTGCTTGTTCTGGGTGGTTGTTGAACAAGTGCTTGTCATCATTGATGTGGTGTACCAGGTGATCATGACCATCCATTCTGTCACTGTTCACATCGAGCATGATTCAACTTTGTGGACATCAGTGTTCAGCTTGTCTTGAAGGAATTCTTTCATTTGTCTCATGACTTGTTCCATGTCTTCTGACAGTAAGCTGTCTTGTTCTTCAGCAAACTCAGCAATGTGCATGTCTGTGAGTGGTGCTGAGGTGGGTTTTGTTGTTGCTTACCCAAAGTAAGTTGATCTTATAGTTGGTCTTAGATGAGTCAGGCAATTACTTTTGGATGTCTGGTTAGGTTTCCAGTAGACCTTATCTTTTTGTTCCTTGAGAAGCGTGGCTGGTCCCATGGATTTTTCCAGCAGTAGGGCTGATAGCTGTTGTGATGCCACTGGGTGTTGTCCAGTGCAAGGCTTGAGTCTGTGGTGACTGCATTCACTGCATTTGAGGCCATTTTCTGTGTTAGGTCACGCAACTGTTGGATGGTCATGGAGCATGGACAGGCCATGACACCTAGATGATGGCTGACTCCAGGGTGCAGACTCTTTAGGAAGAGGCTTTTGAAGTTCACATCCTCTTCAAGGTCAGGTTTGTTGTGTGCACCACAGTAGGTTTGTCAGAATCGGTTGTAGCAGGGAATCCCATGTGCAGCTCCAAGGTCTGCTTGGATAGGAGGTTTTCTTTCATTTGCAGGTGACGTTTTGTGTTTTTACCCTTCGCGCCTTTTGTCATATTCCAGTTCTTGGACATGGGACTCTGCTCTGCTCAGCAGTGATGAGGCTAAGAGATGTTTCTCCTTTCTTGGCTCTTGTCTCTGCTCGTGAGCATATTTGAGTTCTTTTCTGACCATGTAGAGCTCAACATTGGTATCGTCTAGTTGTTGGGTCAGAATGTCAATTTCAGTTCTGTACCTTTCAAGGTCGTCTTCCAAAGCACTGATTTCAGCATTCTTGTATCTGATGTCATTCTTGGCTTTCTTTAGTAGCTGTTCAGCATACTGGAGTCTGTTAACCAGGTCCTTTTGGCCAGCCTTTGCATGTTGCTTGTCGAGCTGAGCTGCTGCCAAGGCTGTTTGGAGCTTCTTAACTTTCCTTTTCCTGCTCCCTCTTGTTGGGTGCTTTGAGTTGATCTTGAACTTTCACTTCCAGCTTGTCTATGTGGCGTTGAGCATGTGTCAGCTCCTCTTGAAGGTGGGTGATGTGCTTGTTGCTCAGTTTCAGCTAAGTTGTGAAGGCATAGCTTAGGGAGCTGGTGATCTTGACCTTGTGGTTGTTGTTCTGGCTTGAATCTTGTTTCAGGAATCTTCTCAGGATTAGGATTATTAAAAAAAAAAAAAAAAAAGTTCAAATGTCTTTGGAGTGAGGCTGTCTGTCATTAGCCTGGTAATACCAAACTCTGCTACTTCCACGTCCAGACAGAGTCTGGAAGAGCATAACTGACAAGCGTTTACTTTCTTGTGGGGGGCGCTTTTCTGAAGTTTAAAATCATTGAATACCCGTAAGCCAATCACATAATGTTTGGTTATAGCATGTGTTATTCGCCGGCTCAGCTACCTCAAACTTCCACTGTAAACATAGGAATGCTGTGAAAACAAAACCATTGAGCAAGTTTTGCCTCCTCCTTAACCTGATCCTGCATGAGAGCAACCAAGGTAGACACAATCACAGCTATTGCCTTGCCGGACTTTGGCCTCCCCAGTTTCTCGCTAAATTAAAACTTAACTTAAATTAAACTTTTCCCCAAACCTGTCGCAAGTAGGGCCACAACATCACGTCCATTCAAAATGTGAAACAAACACTCTGCGAATAGCATCCCGTTTCTCCATGTCTGCTGTCGTTTTCAATTTCCCTAACCTAAACCACGATCTTACATTTTCAAATAAGGAAGAATCATTTTCCCAATGAAATGTTGTATTATAGATTCACTTTATGGAGGTTGAACATACACAAAAATACTGTAAAAGAGGGGTTCAGGTAGCTCAGGGGAGAACCAGTTGCCAGGAAACTGCCACTATCACACTAAAGTTAGTAATATCTAAGATCACACAGAAGCTGATTACTGCCAATAACATAATTATGACAGAATAAATAAAAAAGAACAAACACCCATTCGTCTTTCATTAGAAAAGGTGTAAAGAGTACCCGCAAAACATACTTGATTAAAAGTACAGATACCTTACAGCAAAAAATGACTCCATTACAAGTTAAAAGTCAGCAATTCCAATATGACTTACTGTAAGTAAAAGTATTATAGTGTCTGATTTTAACAGTTCTTAAGTATTTTACTCATACTGAGTGTAGGCTCAAGATGCACTAGTCCTCAACACCTAGGAGACATACCAGTGGAAAATAATATGTGCACAAAGCAATCATGTTTATTTACTAAAATCAATACAAAACTGCACACCTCAAAATTGTCATAAATCAAGGTTGCCACAAGAGACTCTTAAATGTCTACAAACACTCAAATTTCAGTTAAGCTGATGCACTCAGAAAGAGCACAAGTAGAACAATATCCTTCAAAACAGTCTCTTCAATATATCAATAAATAAAATATTGCTAATTAAATTTAAATAGTCAAAGCCTACTTGCACAGGGCATGCAGGTTTCGACCTCATCATCAACTGCAGCCATGTCCACATTTCATATATGAATATCTATGATGCTCAGCAAAACTACAAAAGAGTCAAAAATATACTTAAGTACAGTAACTAATTACATTTACTGAAATACTTTACTCCACTGTTCATTAGATCATGGAAATTATTTAATTGAAAACCAGATTAATTATCAAAATCAATTTGTCTGAAAGACACTACAAAACAGTCCTTCATTTTTCTCTTCACTCCAGTAAAGAGATAAATAATGTTAGCTTCAAACGCTATGAAATTTTTATTTCAAAGCAATCCTTCAAGGCTGTTTACTTGTCCTTCTAAAAATAATAGCCTGAAATGTAGTTGGCAGGAATAATAATCAAACAGACAAAATTAGAGGTCAATTTTTTCAAGTCCATTTCAAAATGTCTGGATGTTGATTACAGAACAATAAGCCAAACAAAGATAACTTTTACTGGCAGTATATATATATATATATATATATATATATATATATATATATATATATATATATATATATTATAAAGTCTTCTCACTTGTTTCACATAGAAGCAATTCTTTTTAAGACAAAAGCGGGAATCTGTGATTATTAATAGCATACAGCGACAAACATTACATTTATTTAAAGCCAAGGTTCATGCAGAAACAATGTTTCTTACATAGAACACATTTGGGGAAACATTCTTTAAACAGCTGAGCCACTTTTCTGGTATTCTGGTTTTGTTCCCCATGTTCTAGTTCTCCCTTGTGTTTCATTGAGCCCATATTTGTTTATGTTCCTGTCCTTATTATTTCATTATGAGTTAAATTAGTCTCCATCTATGTTTGTTTATTTGATTCAGGTGTGTTTAATTTACTCCCTCGTTATATCTTGATTTTAATGTGTAGTATCGGGGTAACGAATTACAATTTACATGAGTTACGTAATCAGATTACTTTTTGTCAAGTAAATAGTAATGTAATTGGTTACTTTTTAATTTACAAGAAAATTTGAGTTACTTTTTTTTTAAAAAGTGATGCCAGTTCATTTTGTTTTACCATTTATTGACTAACAAAACTCCTGTCCCCATATTGTGAGAAATCGGATGTACAGAAGCATTGTGTGCGCTGTGTGAAAATGATTTATTTCTAGACTAAATGTGAATGTGCATTCATTCATCCCACTTGCAAAAAAAAAAAAAAAAAAAAAAAAAAAAAAAACAATTCAGATTTAGCATTCATCAGAATAACAGAATAAACTCCGAATATGACGGAAACCTGCAATCATTAAATGTTAAATAACAAAGATGTATCTAATCCCATTTTATTAACTAACGTCTTTGCTGCTGACCTTTGATGATCCAGTTCAGCTACACTAAAATAACTTTAGATAAACTAACAATTGTGCTTCATTGTTTTTTATTGCTAAAGAGTGTTGCATCTTCTTCTGTGTTTAACTGTACAAATGTGAATTTACTATTCCTTCAGCCTGAGGTTTGTTCATTACACTTTTTTGTGTTTTAGGGCTTTTATATTTGCTTTAAATCAAACTTCTTATATTAAAAAACAATCAAGCCCTGCTCATATTTAAAAAGTAACGTGAAAGTAACTCAAAAGTTATGTAATGCATTACTTTTTATAAAACGTAACTAAGTAATTAATTAGTTACATTTTTAGGGAGTAACGCAATATTGTAATGCATTACTTTTAAAGGTTACTTTCCCCAACACTGATGTGTAGTCTGCCCGATGTTTCTTTGTCGAGTCTGAATGTCATTACTTGTTTCCTACATGTGTGTTCCCTGTTCCATTTGTAGTTATAAAGTATGTATCATCATGAAATCCTCACTGTCTCCTTGTTTCTGGCTCCTCACAGTAGGAAGCATGACAATTACAGTCTCAAGAAGAGGTTTTCAACCCAGTTGACCACAACAGCTGGTTGGACCACTTGTCTAAAACTACTTGTTATGTAAATGAAACAATACAGAGAACCTTTACATTTCATTATTTATTGTATTGCATTTTTGTCATTATTATTCACTGTAGAAATATAGATATAATTGACAAATATAGACAGAACGATATAGAATGAGATAGATAGATAGTCAGTCAGTCCATGAGACACTTCCAGAATGAATGTCCTCCTGTAGGAAGGTGCCATGCCATGCTCAATGCAGAGAGCTCTGCACCACCATCAATCATGTTTTATGTCTTGACTGGGGCTTTTCCTCTGACCTCTGTGATACAGTTTGAAGGATTTTACCTGCTCCAGGGTGTTTGTTGGTTTGACTCATCTCAGCCCATTGTCAGAACCTGCCTGAAGCCAAAATCAGTAGCACACATATACTTAAATGCTGAGCTATTTAAAGCACAGTGTAGCTGCATATTTTCTGAAATAGATCTTAGCCATGTGTACCACAAAGGACCTCTGCTTTGACTGGAGGATTAAAATGAGTTGCTTTTTATCCAGACCTTTGAATCTGTGATGGCAGCCTGTTAGCATAGCAAACAACCCAAGGAGAGAGCTATGGGCTAAAGAGACTTGCTTGGAATAATGAGGATTTTAAGAAGATAAGATAGGAACAAAAGGAAACTGGGCCTGCATGCTTGTAAGTGTTCACTCAAAAATAACAAATTCTGTCATCGTTTATTTTTCCAATTAAAAAATAAAAAATCACTATATTCCAAGTTATTTGAGGCCACGTGATAGTTTTGTGTGAAGAAATCAAAATGTATGTTCTTTTTCACTGATAATCTTCCCTTTTAGCAAACTGTTATACCTCGACGAAATCATTTAGAATTAATCAAGCATTTCATTAAAAAGACACAAATGACCAATTAATTCACCAATCACAGATTTTTTTTTTCTTCCATTAAGCTATACAGTGGATTCTGTGCTACTTCAATTTTTCTGGTCACAAAAAATAAATAAATAAATAAAACGCATCTGTTAGCATGGTGATATCAGGAGCAAATATGTTATTACATTAGCAATCACTAATTGATTTTGTAGGCATAAATACAAGCATGCTTTGTTTGCATTATACAATACAAAAACATTTTATATCTGAGAAAATAAATAATTATTGTTAAGCAGGTTATAAACATCTACATATATCTGTGAACAGAGTATTTCACAGTGAAGATTGGTTTAAACATTCTTACACTCTAACATTCATACTGTTATGGTTTAAACATTCATATTACTTTTATACAGAGATGGCAAAAGTACACACATCCTTCACTCAAGTATAAGTATAGATACTCATTTTTAAATATACTATGGTGAAAGTTGAAGTACTGATCACATTTTTTCCTCAATTTAAAGTAAAGTATGGGCTAAAAAGGAGCCATTACTACTACCTGTTTTAGTGTCACGTGGGTAATGGGACTTCATGTCACATAAATGCCTTAATACAAAATAACTTACATTTCAAATTTTGTTAGCTAATGAATGTATCCACACTGAACAACCGCCATGTAGAACAGGGCCTGAATGGGAAAAAATGTCACTCATCCAGGCTGTTTATGAGTCATATTTTCCCTCATGAAAATGGTTATATTATAGTAAAAAAATAATAATCGTAGTTTTACTATGGGTGTAAGGCCATTTGTGCATTTTGAGAGAGAGAAAGAGATCAGTAGATTTGCCTCTCTGCACCTCTATTCTCAAGTCGTTCGCACTGATTACTCTGATCAAAACCTTTAGTGGAGGCGTAGAGCATGCAAGAGAATCAAAGTGCTGCCAGTCAATAACCGATTCATACATTTATTAGAGAATGGTAACAAGCCTGTTTTGAAAATGTAAGTAGTAAAATATATAGATTATACTATTTGCATAAAAATTTAATGGGAGAAAGTAAAACGTCCGAAAAATAAATAGTGAGTACCAGAAAAATCTACTTAATTACAGTAATGAAATATTTATACTTTGTTACTTCCCCTCTCTGATATTATATTGTATTTCATACATTTAGTCAGGAATTATAGTTTGGGAAAAGTATAACTACTAAAATGTGTACAAGCTTTACCACAATAACACAGTAACGACTAATGAATGACTCACTCGTCAGAAATGATCTCCTTCGGTGCTCAAGCCGCACGTCACATCGCATTCTTCTTCTGAGGTAAATTCAGGTTTATTCCTCTCAGCGCCTCTTCCAGGAAAAAAAAGTATCCGAGAAGAACTTGATGAATCTTCAGCTTTTGTTTACAGAGGTGATGTGGGCGTTTACAGGTTAGTACAGCTCACATAGATGATTACAGTATGAATAGTGCACGCCTGCACATGGTTGTGATCACGTTATAGATAATGAGCTCAGACGGGAAAGACTGGACCTTGAGTTGGTGTCATATGGATTAATTTATCAGACAATATCTGTTTTTGACATGACTTACTTCATTTAAAGCTTTCTAGAGACATATTTCCCATGTCTGTGTGTCAAGTATTAGTTGAGTTTTGGTTAATTTTTGTGACGTTAAGTGGAAAGTTTATGGAAACTGAGACAGCAGAAAACTCACTCTGTTTGTTTTCTTTATTTTACAAGAGCACAGCTTTTTGTTGTTATGAGTGTATACAAATAAAAGTCTCTTTATTGATTCAAATTATGTATTGCTCTTATCTGTTTTATCAAATTAAGTAAGTTAAGTACTTGAATGCGTTATCGGGAAAATGCCAAAAAACGCGCAGATTCTTTGAACACACCTTTCAACTCATAAATTAATTTTACTGTCAGTTAGGACTAGAAAACAGAGAATAAGAATTATCAGCGAATGTGCTTTGAGACATTATCTTACAGGCAGGTTAGGATTCAGACAAACCTGCTGAATGTATACTCAAGCTAATTCTCTCATCAGAAACAACAAAGCGAAGATGTACAAATGTAAGTAAGATATTAATTTCATAGTTTAAACAGTTTTAGAGATTATTATAGGAGTTTTTGAGAGTGCTTGAACTTGCTGGTATGAAGATGTTCTTTGATAATGTAAAGTTTCTTTTGCTCTCTTTTTATACAATGAAAGTGTTACAGGCTAATTAGTAACTTGCAATGTTTTTATTAAATTCACATTAAATACAAAGTCAGTCATACTACAAATATTTTATGACATGACACCCATATCTGGTACTTAAGTAAAAAGACAGATTTTAATAGATTAAAATATTAGGATAATTTTAATATTAGGGCTACTTTTCCCATTGCACATTATATATCACCTAACATGATCTATAAAGGAGCAAAATGCATTTACTTACACATATTTGAAATTTCATGATATTTTTGGGGAATATATTAAAAAGAAAAAAAAACATTCAATAATGTGATGAAAAAGCCCTGTTAATCTCCACTGAAAATTTGTTTACTTCTATAGTAGGCTTGTTAACACCAATAAATCCTAATGGAATATGTCCCAAAAACACACTACAGCAAACCAGATGCATGGCATGGTGAGAAATGACTGAATGAATAATAATACTTAAAGTATAAACTTCAATGAATTTTAAAATTGTGCCCCCTAAAAGCACAAGTGGCCCTTGTCTTCTCAATATTTAGATTTTTTCCCCTCAGATTCCAGATTTTCAAATAGTTGTATCTCGGCCAAATATTGTCCTATCCTAACAAACCATATATCAATGGAAAGCTTAATAAATCTCAATTTTGTAATATAGACCCTTATGGACACATTTCTGGAATTATAGCCAAATAGCCAAAAAAATGCCCATAAAGCTGAGCATCTCTGGCTCAATGAAGGAATCTAAAGCAATTCAAGTCCAACTTTATAACCTGAAAACTGTTATGGTTTTCAGAACACTACAATACTAGAGCTTGTTAACAACTGACAGTCTGCCTTTTAGTCTGCTAGAGTCCAGCAGCTCACATAAAATTTTTACTTCATAGCTAATGTCTTTGTACTATGAAGGATTTCTATTTATTTGTATATATTTTTTTAAGCATTGCTCATGGACTGCATTAATTGTTATTATTATTTTATTTTGCTTCGAAAAAGTTGACATTTGTTATGCACCAAAATATCATGATGAATCGTAAATTCCAGCTCATGTCACAAAGTAAATTTCTCCCTTCACATCAGTGTCACCCCTTGCCCTCCTATCATTAACTTCCAACCAGCCTCCTGACTGGAGATGGCATAGGTTCACCTGTACCCACTGTCACTCACCATACTCGCTGTCATAGAAAACGATGAACTTGTGCCAATGGAGTTCAGAGACGAGCGTGATCATGACATCATTCAGACGAACAGGAGGGCGTGCAGCCAACGTGTAGCGCTCTCCATCGGGGCTGGGATTGAGCTGGCACTCAGCACGGGGTGTGCCGTCTCCATTCCTCTGAATGAAAAGGTGAGGAATGTGCATGGCATCCGTAAGAGATTGTAGTGCATTAGCTGCAGCACATCCCGTTGATGACACCAAAGCCAGTATCCCCTGATTCATGAGTTCACAGGCTAGAAAAAGAAAGAGAAGAAAACACAGCAGCACAATTAGGCTTGAGAAGTAGATCGTCAAGGAGTCAAATTCACAACTTTACAAAAGTTAAGTTCATTGACCATCATATAACTTATGGTTCATTTTCATCAACCAGTGACAATTAATGCAGCAAATGTCAGGGTGATCCCGCAGAGAACAGGTTAGATAATATGTCCAGATGGTAAATATACAGGGCAAATGTAATTCTCTTCAGTGTATTGCCATATGCTGCTAATTTATTGCCTCTGTTAAACACCAGTGTAACAATTTCTCAAGGAAATCTAGTTAAAGTGGACTTAAATAATTTATTAGATATGACATTTTATAAATGTTGGCAAATGAGAGCCGCTGGTTAGGAAACAAACACTTATACATATAGTTACCCTTGTTTTTTACAAAGATATAAAGTAGATTTCAAACCCAAGGCTGTTCCAGAGCATTTATCTGACAATGTGCCTATTTAAAAAGGGCATTGTGGCATAGAAAAATGGTAGCAATATTCTCAGCTTTGTACGCTGGAGCATTGTTTTCCCATAGTATATGACTATACTGTAGCACAAAATATTACATTTATGCACAAATGTGTCTTGGATAAGAGGTATAACATACGTCAAAAAAATATTTGACTTCATTTAAACACATTTATTTCCCATTATTTTCTCCTATGCATTCATTTACATAGTAATAAATATTTTATCATAGATTTAGAAAAAGGTGGACTGTAAATTAATTCAGTCTGAGACAGCACAAAAAGTTTTACAACTGCAGGAGCTGGAAAATCAAATATTAATAAAACAAAAAAAGGCATTAAATATGCACCAAGCCCACTGTACGAAACGCGTCTGATGGAGGTGGAATTTAGTTTTTTCTCCAAGTGAAAAACAAAATGTTACTCAATCATTTCTGTAATTTTCACACAATAACTATATGTCCACATGTGTGCTGTGTGCTAGATTCATTTCAGGAAAGCCTGGATTCAGATTGGCTCAGCACAAAGTTTTTGAAGAACAGTTCTTTAAAGATGTAGGTAGATCAATGTATTACAAATCCCAATGAAAATTAGAGGAAACACAATGATTTTTTTTTTTTTAAGCAAAGAAACTAATTACTTTTTTTCCAAGACGCTGAGCAAATAATTTTTCAAAAAGCCAACAGAGAGAATACTCAGCAAACATCTGAACAAACACACTTTAAATTGTTATTCCACTGAATTGATCCACCTTAATTGAATACAAAATACCCTAAAATGCTAAAAGTCACCTAGTAAGCTTTGGCTACTGAAAACAACCCAAAACCCTGCTTTTCAACATTAAGGTTCACCCAAACATTGTTTAGGTATAAAAAATAAAATAAAACAGAGCATTTAGAGACATAGAACTTGAACAAAACCTCCAACAAACAAAAAGCTCTTTATGATGTGATTTATGATAGTACAAACAAGATGCAATTTATGAAAATCAAGTACATTTATAGTCCATTACAAACCAGAGGGAAACTTTAAACCATCCACAAATATCTTAGACTGTACAGAGTTGACTCCATTTCCAATGGTAATTTAATTTTAAAGGGCATTTATTTAGTTTAAAGGAATAGTTTTGAATGATGAAAAGCTGTCATCATTACTTACCAACTAATTTTCCCAAACCTGTATGAGTTTCTTTCTTCTGTTGAGCGCAAGATAATATATTTTTAAGATTTTAGGTAACAAAAAGTTTGATGGTAGTTATTGTTTTCCAACTGAACAATATAATTTTTATTTATATAAAACAGCAAAATGACAGTAGGGGCAGTGCCGCAGTGGGCAAGTAATGTAATCGAGCCTATTGTTTATGTAACTCAATCATTCTTGTTATGCGCCAAAAGCAGGATGGCGTGACACATGCTAAAAAAAATGTTACCGGCCGCTCCTGCGAGATTTGCACTGGGTCCCATGGGACCAGTGGGATCCCATTCCCAAAGCAGCCCTACAGTTTGGAATGACGCAAGGGTGAGTAAATTATTACAGAATTAAAATTGATGATTACAGACTGAACTTTAACTCTACATTCATTTAATTTGACATATTAAAAAAAAAAACAGATTCATGTTTAGAAAAGTATGATCTTTAAAGAAATGACTCAGAACTTAAAGATAAATGTGTCTGTTCATGACATGGCAAGCTTTATGTTGAGATTCTTATCAATCCATAACTATGCAAATAGTGCAGTTTCTTATCTTTAAAATGTCTGATGCAAGTATTAGAGCTATTGGAGAATATAGGTGTGAAAAGCCTGAGATATAAACACATCTGCTGATTCACATCACAGACCCAAATTACCTATTAATATATACATACATACATACACACACACACACACACACACACACACACACACACACACACACACACACACACACACACACACACACACACACACACACACACATATATATATATATATATATATATATATATATATATATATATATGCATGTATGTATATATTAATAGGTAATTTAGGTCTGTGATGTGAATCAGCAGATGTGTGTATATATATATATACACACACACACACACACACACAGGTTTGAAACAACATGAGGCTGAGTAAATGATAGTAGAAGATACATCTCTTTAATGATGCAGGTTTTCTATGAACATTCAACAGATGCTTCTCAGCAAATAAAGAAACAAGCAAATCAAAGAAACAAGATGAAACAATACACAAATCACAGTGCGAGTTGAATTAGATTAGAATTTAGTGTAATAATAACACTGCAACCCCCCCCCCCCTTTAAAATCCACACAGCTTCTTATGCAGATTATGGCATATTATGGACTAATACTCAATTATAGAGGCACGGTTTACGTACAGGGTGCTATGGCACTATTTATTGTAATCCCTGATTTGGGGATTAGAATTTTGTGCATCTCTGCAACCTTTATATAATGAATTTAACAAATGTATTTGTCATGCAGATTAGAGACCTTTATCACCTAACAGGATAAAAAAAAATGTACCTCAAGGGATATATGAGAGCCCAAATCACAACAAAGAGATCATTCACAGTCAGGCATTAACACACCGCCAAATTTAACTAACTAATCCACAACTCACAGCACACCTTCAGTCACCGTGTCATTGATTTGAAAAGGCCCTGTGTCGTAACATTAAAGATACGCCAATAGAGACAGATGATGGTTTATTCTCTTACCAGAAATTACATATATTGTGCAGCCAGGATGATTTCACACTAACAGAAAGATGTTTTCAATGGTCTCTGTGGGCAAAGAAAGAGACACTCACAGGTGTTGTGAATGGGCTTCCACCCAGCAGGATGCAGTTCGCGGTTTGACAAGGAAACTGGCCTTTACGCCCAGCCCACCAGTCTAAGATTGCAGCCATGACTTCAAGACTGAATTCGGAATAAAGAAAGATAACATAGTAGTGTGTGTGTGTATTCAGTATATGTGGGTGTTTGTAAGAGTGTGTGTGTATGAACAGTATGTGTGTAAGGTGGCATGTCCACTAAAGAAGCTTAAAAGATTACCAGACCACAAACATCAACCTCTACAAAATCCCATAATCCTGTTGGAACTGGCATCATCAAAGACATTCCGTGCCTTGTACTATCAGAAGGAAAATGATAGTCCATCTGTGCATGATTAGCAAGCCTATAATTAGCATTTTTTTGTCCTAAAATACACACATTATGTCATAAATAAGGCTGTGCATTGCCAAGAATCTGGTGATATGATATGTATCACGATACAGGGATTGCAATACGATATATTACGATACACTGCAATACGATAAGCAAGGCGACATATTGAGATATTTCTTATTTTAGAAATAGTATATATTGTAAGGAAAGCTGTCATTAAGAACACCATCATATGCAAACCTTAGCAATAAATAGGAAGTAATTTTAATTTATAAAGACCGATACCCAATCTAAAGAAAATGACCTGAAAATCCTGAGTATAGGATCGATGCCTCCATACATTTAAGCCACATCCTCGCGAGCCACGACTCGTCATCATTATTCTTAACTTGTCGTTGACTACATGAGAGGACTCTCTTTTCATTATTTTCCTGGTTTAGCAGCTTAACTGAATAATGAAAATTTTCAGGCGATTTTCACATGATGCGTATTTTCCCCCTTCTACCAAAATAGCTTATACTACTGTTTCAGCTATTAAAATGGTTCAGTTTTGTATGTAATGGCAAAGTGATTATATTTTGTTTTGTTTATATAAAGTTAATTTATAAAATCGTTTGGAGCATTTTTGTTCGATGAATAAACGTTTTTGTTTTTTAATGCAATGACCAAGTGGCCAGCAACGAGTGAGCCTATGTTTGATCAATTTAGCCTTCTCAAATCATTATGAATAGAAGGATAGCTATGTTACAAACAAAAAATATATTTTTCAAAAACCCATATGACCTGCTCCTTAATATTCAAATTACCCAACACATCTATTTACGCAAATACTGATCAGATTTTATAAATATAATGTAACCAAGACCAAATTATAAGAAACAGAAATGTTTCATTCATTGCTTAGAAAGCTATGCAGTCTTTAGAGGAAACAGAAATGATTAATTCGCTTCCCGGGTCTTCGGGTTCGAGTCGTTCATTCAACACGTGACTGTACACATCACCCATACTGCAAGCATAAGGCTATGCAGTTCTTCCTGGAATTTTTTTTAATTATTAATCAAGATTTGGATCTGAATAATTCTTTCATCACATGACAGCCTTATTTAAAAAAAAAATAATAATAATTAACTTGAGCATCGCAGTGGAATCCTGAATGCAGCGCAAGATGCTGTAAAAGACATGGGACATAAGCTGTGGTCACACGTCTGTCTAGTCTAGCATATGTTTACATAGAAAAATATTTGAAAAACAGCACAGTGTAATGGAAAACGCGTTCATGTGGACAGACTAATTTATACAGAATGCATGTTGGCATTCAAAAACACCAGCTGTATGTATAACAAATCATCTATATCTATTATCACAACAAAACAAACAAATCGTCTGTCTTATACACGTCAGGTTGTTTTCAAGGCATACTGTACAGAAGATATGCTATATTACTGATAAAGAGCATTACCGTGTGATGGTGTCTTTTGTAAAGACATAGCAGGAATAGGTCAGGAATAGGAAATGCTGAAAGAAACTGCTTTTTTTTATTGTAATCTTAAAGAATGTTAAATATTTAGCTCCATAAATATATGTATATATATATATATATATATATATATATATATATATATATATATATATATATATATATATATATATATATAAAAAACAGTAATTCACATTGCAGTTGAAAAAAATTTTTTCTCCATTATTATATATACACATTTTTTTTTTTACAGATTTTGACTTGAAGTCCCATTTATTTCCATGGATGAATGAAAGCAAAACTCTTTTTTTTTTAACAAGGATGAAAAGAAGGTGCATGTGGGGAGGAGAGAGAAAGGAAGAGCTAATTCATTGCATTATTCTCCATTGTCCACACCCCACACATTTTTTCCCCACCACTCCACATCTCCTCCACCCTCTCTTCATACTAAAACCCACTGCCAACCAGGCAATACAGGATGAAAAGAGAGCCTCCGCCAAGCAGACAGCCCGGCACTAAGTCCTTCCTGACTTTGTCAGAGTGAGTTATTCATATAGTCCCACCCTGTCCTGTGTCCTTCATTAATATGTTATGTGCAGCACCTGCAATTACATGCAGGAAAGCTATTTCAGGTTTAATGCACTGAATTACAACAGGCTAGGAAGCCGCTTTGAAAACACAAGGCTCCTGTCTGAGAAATTTTACATAAAAAATTAGTTATTGACATTCTATCTTGCCAGTCTCTTTTCTTTTCCAGTAAACAGAAATGCAGTATAGCCTGGGCGTAGCCATCTTTTCAGAAGTGAGGGGGACAGAAATTATATATATATATGTATAAATAACATTTCTGAAATCTGTATAGCCTACCAATCAACAGTTTTTGAACTGTAAGATATTTTGTTTTTAAAGAAGTCTCTTCTGCTCACCAAGCCTGCATTTATTTGATCCAAAGTACAGCAAAAACAGTAATATTGTGAAATATTTTTATATTTAAAATAACTTTTTTCCCTATTTGAATATGTTTTAAAATGTAATTTATTCATGTGATCAAAGTTGTATTTTCAGCCTTTTTACTCCAGTCTTCAGTGTCACATCCTTCAGAAATCATAATATGCTGATTATCAATATTTAAAACATCATAAAAAAAAAACAGTATTCTTTGATAAATATAAGGATCCAAAGATCAGCATTTATGTGAAATAAAAAGCTTTTTCAACATAATACACTATATTATTCAAATGCTTAGAGACAATATATAATTTTTGTTTTTTGGAAAAAGAAATTAACACTTATATTTAGCAAGGAGTCTTTTGTGTGTTCGAGTCTCAGGCCAGCAACACCACTGCTCCCCGGGCACCGCAGCATAAATGATGACCACTGCTCCGGGTGTGTGTTCACAGTGTGTGTGTGCACTTTTGATGGGTTAAATGCAGAGCACGAATTCTGAATATGGGTCACCATCCTTGGCTGAATTTCACTTCACTTTGAATTGATCAAAAGTGATGATAAAGTAATACTTTTTAAAAAGATTTCTATTTCAAATTAAATGCTGTTCTTCTGAACTTTCTATTGATCAAAGAAACCTGGTTTTAGCATTATTAATGTGTTTATTTTTATTTGTATTTTTTTGAGAAGCAAATCAGAATGTCAGAATTATTTCTGAAGGATCGTGTGACTGGAGTAATGATACTAAAAATTTAGCTTTGAAATCTCAATAAATTACATTTTGAAATATATGCAAATAACAGTTAATTTAAATAGGTTAGTAAAAATATTTCACAATTTTCTGTTTTGCTTTACATTGGATCAAATAAATGCAGGCTTGGTGAACAGAAGAGACTTATTTAAAAAAATATTAACAAGCTTACTGTTCAAAAACTTTTGACTGGTAGTGGATACTATAGGCAACTTACATTTTTTCTCAAATTTCTAGCTTTTAAATGCCTTGAAATCAATAACTGCTGGACGCTTTTGCCCATATTAGGTCTTCCTGAAACTCCGGCTTCGAGTTGAATGAAACACACACTACAGGAGTTTTTGGCGCTCTGTGATGTCTATCTCGCTGTATTCTGGGTCCGAATTAAATATCAAATCATATGTAGACTGTCCCGTCTCTTTTAGTTTAAATCTATATTTATTCACACCAGCTCTTGAAAACCTCTATGAGAAAAACTTGACCGAAAAAGTGAGGGGGATGAATTTCTATGATATTAAAAGTGGGGGGGACACGTCCCCCGCGTAATCTACGCCCCTGCCCCTGATACGGCTTGTTCTAACATGCCCCCACATATCTACATCAGTATGGGAGAAGATTTGCATAACGCCGCACAGATGCTCATGCAAAGAAAGAAGGCATACCTTTTATTCTCGTTGCGGTATTGTTGTTGTTGCCGCCTCCATGTCATAATGACGCTGTGAAAGCGAAACTACTTTGTTTGGCCTAGCAAAAGAGGACAATATCCACTCATTCAAGTCAGCCGTTGCTCACTATAGATTTAGTTAGTTCCATTGAGAAAGCAAAACTACTTAGTTTTTGCCTTCCAAAAGAAAACACGGCTAGAAATCACGTTTATAATGGGTTTTATGTTTTTGTCTCGTCGCTCCGGCCAGACAAGGCTTCACAATATGTTAAGAGGCATAACATTTCCGTCTTACGCTTGAGGCATTCAGCCAACCACAATGCGCTGGATAGCTGGCCAATCACAGCACACCTCGCTTTTCAGAGAGCTGAGACTTATGGAAAATCAACGTGTTTCAAAAGCGGGGCATAGAGAAGAAACTGATGTACAGTGTAAGGGAAACAGGTCAATTTAGCTCAAAGGGAATCATTTAAGATTTTAAAGGGAATTTGAACAGAATCACTGTTTCACGGCTGTTCACGGAGACGCGCCTGCAGTTCAGTGAACGAGCCGTTTAACATAAAATCTGCGCTGGATACTAATATCCAAACTATAGTGAAAACACTATCAATTAGCACAGTAACAAGATCGGCAGTTTAAGACATTAACTTGTAAGCACAAAACACAAGATACTTCTCTTTTCAATATGAATAAGGCTTTATTAGATAAATCTAAGACATAAAAACTAATCTAACACATAAACACACGCACACACACATTCACACAAGTTGCAGGAAGATCGAAAGTTAGGGAAAGATGAGTTTAAGAGAATGGAAATATGGAATCCCAAGTTTACAGCAATACGTTAAATTGCATAGACATGAACAACCATCAATCACGTAATTAGCGCTCGCATTGAGTTCCTCAATGGGGTTAAAATTATATTAGATACACCAGCACAACAAATATCTGGGAATACGTTGCCTTCGTTTGCTGTGAAAGGGACTCCAGTTGAAAGGGGTTTCCCGGTGTCGCTGATTGGCTGGAAGTTCAGTTGGCTGAAGTGACGTCTTGGGGAGCCCGTGCTTGGGCGTTGGCTGAAGCTGGAGTTGTGTGGCTGGTTGGAGTTCAAACGCGCAGACGAGGTCGACGTTACAAAACTTAACTCAGAACACGAAACTCTCAAACGGAAAAGAAAAGAAATAAAGTTTGACGAGACTAGGTTGTGTTCCTTCTCATTGTGGCATAAGTAGCAGCAGGCAGGCACGCTGGAACCGCGCTCAAAGAACCATGATGACTAACCACATGGCTAGATGCTACAAGCTAAAAGCTAAGAGCAGGCATGACTGATAGCACGAGCAAGGCTGGAACTAAAAGCCGACATGGCTAATAGCAGCAGCTAGACTAGAACTAAAAGCAAGATTTAATCGTGTCCAAAGTTTTTAAACTTCCTTGATGGCCACCCCTCAAATGTTGCCTTGACCAATCAGATATGGTCCTGGGGTCTGGGGTATCATAAATCACTGTTTATCTTACCAAGCATGTGGTTCTTGCCTCACAGGGTCTAATTTTGGACATGATTCCTATAACATGATTATGATATATTTTACAAATAAATGATTGTCAGGACAATATCAAGCAAGAAAATGCGATTATTTGAATACTAGACATGACTAGGTATCCTATAGTTATCAAAAGACATACACAATAAGTGATTATACATGATAGTCAAATGTGTGGGTTACACGTAAATGAATATGGAGTTAAGCAATGGAATGATTCATTCATAAGTCTTTTTTGAGTTCATTCTGGTCCATATATAATGTATAAAAAGCAGTTTCTTTGCCATTCTCTGGCAAAGGGACTTTTCTGTGAAGACAAAGGTTTAAAGCCCTTCCCCCTTAGGAATTTCGGTCTGGTTTCACTGGCTGGGGGGGGGGGGGAGTCAATGCAAGTATTTAACTTGATCTCCTGGGTTTACATGTGATGTCCAGCGTTGCATTCCAATCACGAACAATAAATTTGACAATCTCTTCTTCGAATTAAAATTGTCAATAATTGTTATATTGGTGTTAATGTTGAAAGCTGTTGTGTGAACAAGTTGGCTGGTTGGTTATCTTGCTTGGTTCTTGTGGCACTAGAACTGATTTATGACTTCCTGAGGAATTCAGCTCATGTTTCAATGCACACAGCTCTGATAGACTCTTTGATTTGTCTGATTTGACTCATTTCTGCTACAACAGTATGTAAAAAAAAATATTTTTTTTTAACCTTAAACTGCATGAACACATTTCATTACACCAAATACACAAAATACTGTTCTTTTTAGCAGCAGCATATGATCCCTTTAAACTTAACTTTTGTTGTAAGAGATACACTTTCTAAAGATAAAATCTTCAGAAAAAAATGCGTCAGCACTTCAGATCTCAAAATACTGTTCCAGGTAGAACCTGAAATACTGGAGGAGACACTTAAGCAAGATTCTTAATTCATATGAACCCCTCTGAAATGGACCAGTACACTTTAAAGCGGAAATAACAGGACAGCAGCCTAATCTCTTCCACTTGAGTTCTGCTCTCTAGAAATCTATGATGGTAGAAAAGCTAGTGTGTCCCAGAATAACAAAGTTCAATGGTGTGTCATAGGCAGCTAAACAACATTGTCTGTCCTTGTGAAAACTGCAGAAAGTCCTGACTGCACATTACAAAAATGTCATTCCAGAGCCATCATGGTTTTATGGAAAATCAGAATGCGTTACATCAGATATTTCTAGGAAGATTAATGCTTGAGGACCAGGCACAGAAATGCAGGATGGGTTCTTCTGGTGAGGCAGTTTGACCAAGAAGTCTTGCTTGTTAGCCGTGCATGCATGCAAAACACAACACATGCTGGTGGCAAGCCATTCTGCTTGCTTCAAAAGGGCATTATGTGAAATGTTCCATTTCCATGTGATGTATTCCTCGGTGAAACAAGATGTTCAAATAAATAGACATTAATAAAATATATACAGTATGTACTTACTGGAAAACAGTGAATTTTGACTTCACATTGACTTTCACAGCAACAGTAAATGCTGAGGCCTGATCTACTAAGGATGTCTGTCTACGGTTTGTTTTGTGTTTGTGTGTCTATTTTTATGTATAAATCACCACACTATGGCTGATTATTGTGCTAATTAGCATAGTTAGTCTAGAACAGCTGGATTGTTAATTGCTCCTCTGGTTGCAGCAGCCATGACAGACCAGTCTTATAAATGGAATGGGTTTGGAGAAGACTCCATTCTTTGTCAAATTTGTGTTCAAGACTCAATACATCACTGTTCCATATTAAATCCACACCTAGATTCCAAAAAATTGCCAGATTCCAACATCCTTTAATTACTTCTTCAGAAAATCATGTGACTCGTGATTGTTTAAAAATTCTTTCTGAAGTTACAGTCTCCATTCAGTGGGCTTGTGTGATAAACCCTCTCTGTTGGCTTTTAATCTATTTTTTAAATCAAACCGAGGGTATGAAGCCTCGCATAAATCATAAATCACAGTTTTTTTTCCTTCTTTCTTTGTTCCTTTCTTTCTGCCTCCCTTTTTTTTTAAAAGTATATTCACTATTGGCAAATTAAATGATTGCATAGCCTAAAATAGTTTTGAAATCTGCAGCCCTCTCTCTCTCAGGGCCCTATCATACACTTCAATGGCCGAATATATATATATATATATATATTTTGTTCTTTAAAGAGCACGTTGGTAGAAAATGCTCCTTTGGGCGGGTCCACAGTGCATGTTGACTTTGCTAATTACACACAGGGATGCGCATCACACAGGCATGCCAAATATTAAAAAAGAAGGATTACCGTGTAAAAGATTATTATTGTGTAGGCTACATAAATATAAAAATTAATGATGGATAGTCGTTGCGTATATTAGAATTAGGCTACCTATTTGCAATTCAGCCTATTACTACTTGTAATGATGAATGAAATTCTACTTAATCACATGCCTTCTTCACCTCGGGAAGCTTTGGTGGATTCCTGCTTGTCCTGTAGATGATCTGCCATGTTTCTAGCATTTGTAAAACTGCATTTTTCCATCTCAAAAATATATTTAAATTACGGCCTATGCTCTCAATGTCAAATGCAGGAATGTTAATCCATGCATTTATGACCTCAAGGTTAGATTATTGGAATGCTTTATTGGGTGGTTGTTCTGGTTGTGTACAGCTAGTCCAAAATGCAGCAGCAAGAGTTCTTACTTGAGTCAGGAAGTAAGTATGACCATATTAGCCCGGTCCTGGTATCGCTGCACTGGCTCCCTATCAAACATCGTAAAGATTTTAAAGTATTGCTTATTACTTATAAAGCCCTGAATGGTTTAGCACCTCAGTATTTGAATGAGATCCTTTTACATTATAATCCTCTATGTCCACTACGTTCTCAAAACTCAGGCAATGCCTAGAATATCAAAATCAACTGCGGGTGGCAGATCCTTTTCCTATTTGGCGCCTAAACTCTGGAATAACCTACCTAACATTGTTCGGGAGGCAGACACACTCTTGCAGTTTAAATCTAGATTAAAGACCCATCTATTTAACCTGGCTTACACATAACATACGAATCTGCTTTTAATATCTAAATCCGTTAAAGGATTTTTAGGCTGCATTGATTAGGCAAACCGGAACCAGGAACACTTCCCATACCACCCGATGTGCTTGCTACATCGTCAGAAGAATGGCATCTACGCTAATATTTGTCTGTTTCTCTCTTATTCTGAGGTCACCGTAGCCACCATATCCAGTCTGTATTCAGATCAAAGGATCACTGCAGTCACCTGGATCCAGTACGTATCCAGATCAGATGGTGGATCAGCACCTAGAAAGGACCTGTACCGCCCTGAAAGACAGCGGAGACCAGGACAACTAGAGCCCCAGATACAGATCCCATGTAAAGACCTTGTCTCAGAGGACCACCAAGACGAGACCACAGAAAACAGATGATTCTTCTGCACAATCTGACTTTGCTGCAGCCTGGAATTGAACTGCTGGTTTCGTCTGGTCAGAGGAGAACTGGCCCCCCAACTGAGCCTGGTTTCTCCCAAGGTTTTTTTCTCCATTCTGTCACCGATGGAGTTTCGGTTCCTTGCCGCCGTCGCCTCTGGCTTGCTTAGTTGGGGTCACTTCATCTACAGCGATATCGTTGACTTGATTGCAAATAAATGCACAGACACTATTTAAACTGAACTGTCTTTAACTGTCATTTTGCATTATTGACACACTGTTTTCCTAATGAATGTTGTTCAGTTGCTTTGACGCAATGTATTTTGTTTAAAGCGCTATATGAATAAAGGTGAGTTGAATTGACTTGACTCATACGCTTTAAATTTGCACATGAGCAGACCGGTTTTCTTCGCTTGAGAAGCATTCAGCTTTTCCGCCAACAAATTCCGCCATGTAAATAGCCATCCGCCATGGTGCGAACGCATGAGATGACACTCTGATTGGTTTATTGAACGTTACGCCCATTATTAAGAGAATAGGGACAAACCATTCCGGACAGTTTATTCGTTGGTAAAATAGCAAAAGTGGATTTGAACGCCCTGAGTGCACCTGCGCCTTGCGCTTTGCATTTAGATCATGTAAATAGGGCCCTCTCTCTTTCTCTCTCTCTCTCTCTCTGTTGATTTGTTAAATGATTTCTTTATCCTTTTGTGAATGAAGTGTCACTGAAAGGTTAAAGTTTTGCTAAACAAGTATAATTTAAACACACTCTACAACTTCGTTTGTTCTCTAAAGCCATTACACTTGAAAAAGTAGATGTTATTGGAGCACCTTGTAATTTGCTGAAAACATGACTATAATGTTGGTTAATTTTAGGATCGTCTTGGAGCTGAAGATCTTCTCAGCTGATCAGAGACTTCCTACGGTTGGCTTCTGTTCTCTCAGCGGTAACGGTGGTGAAAGAGATAGTGCACACTTTCTGCTTTGGAGTGTGGGTGACTGGTCAATTGGCGTCCTACACACACCCCTAGAGAGGAACGTTCTTGAAAAGACATTTGGGGACAAAACCTGACTGGTTAAATGCACTGCCAATTAATATTTGATCACACCATGTTGTAGATGGTACAAATAAGAAAATAATAATTTGGAGTTGCATTTCTTCTTAAAACACTGAAGTTTCATCAGCACACTGCTGATTCTATGAGACTTGTTTAACAATAAATAAATAAGAGAAAAGAGAGAGTGAGATTAAGAATATGAGAAAAAACAGACCTCAAAGAAAAAACAATAAAGACAGAAATGATGCAGAATCAAACAGAAAAGGTGCCTGTGGATGAAAGGTAAAGAATAAAGTTCTGAATGATCAATACAAATGTCTCAGTTGGACTGTAGGAGGGATTGAAGAAAAGAATGAAAAGAAATCCAGTTGCGTTTGATTTAAAGTCACTAAAGGCTTCAGTAAACAGTAGCACTGGAGAACAGATAAGCACTGTCATCTCTCTAATCAATGTCTGAAGACTGTGATATTACAAGAAGCATCAATAAAACCATCTCAGGGGACTTTAGTTTGGACACACACAAACACTCTGCTCACTTACACACAGATGGGCCTATGGATTACAGAAAAGGTGCTGTTACAAAACTGTGTCATGGAATTGTGTTTTTGAAGCTTTCAAAATCATTGTAATGAACAGCAGAAATGCTGAATTAAAGATGCATCAGATATAAGCTTTTGTGACACGACCTGATGGAAGACAGAAATAGAAAGGGTTAAAAACAACATAGCAGATGGTTACTGAAATTGCAAGCTGCTCTATGTAGTGTTTTAGAGCCAAATGTGCAACAAAGTGCCCAAAATGTTACTCCGGTAGGAATTCATGTGACATTTAAGTCTAAAGGCTGAATTGATGACGTTCACTCCCAAATCTTCAGAGGATTCTTACATTCTTTTAAATGCATGGAATATTGAAAACAGAGTAAAGGTGTCACTCTTTCTTTCTCTCACTCCTCTCATCAGGTGTATCTTCTCTCTCTCTCATCTTTGGCCTGACATTAGCTTTCAAAGGATCCAGTCTAGAGTAGAATGAGCAGTATCAAATGTCACTGAGAGTGTTTGATGGACAGTTCACCTCCCTTTAAATCATTGTTGCACCTGTTTTAAAAGGACAGGACACAGAAACCTGTCCATTACAATTCTGCCATTGTTTACTCACCCTCATAGCATTCCAAACCAATACGCTGTTATGAAAACTCCTTTTCTTTCTCCTTTACTTATCACCAACAGTTTATAATGACCATTTCAGCTCAGCACCGTGAAAGTAAAGATTTGTGCACTATAAGTTTTCTCAAATCATATGATAACTATTTATTTTTTAACTAATTTAAATTCTCACTGAAAAATGACACATAAAGTAACATGACACAGAAAAACCAGTAATGAATTTGACAATGTCAGTAATGTCCAGTCTGATGTGATGCATCAAAAGCTACAGGAGATGGCATGTTTCTCAAGGGGTCACCAGCGAGACGTTTTTGCAAGAAAAATTGCTGGTTTAAAAAGTTGCTGCTGATGACATCAAATGTTAAATGTTTCGGAGATTTCTTTGAGGTTTTTTTTACTGCAAAAATAGCATCTCCAGTTAGCAGCAAATAATCCTCCATGATCACTGATTCATTCCTGATAGATCATTCACTTGGATATGTGTAATTGAACCAACCATAATGAACGTCTGCCAAGCTCTGCAGCCAGCTCCCAAGATAAATCAGGAGGCATGCCAGTGTTTTCAAAAGATAAATAAACAATGTCATATTGTAATCTATCTACTTTCACCTCATATCACAACTCCAGAGCGCAAACAGACAGCCTAATGCTGATTTGACTGTGGGATATCAAGCGAGTCATGATGAAATGATGTTTCAGTGTAATGCAGTGGCAATGCTGTGGCCTACCCAATGAGAAGCTGGTAATTTTCCAAACTGATGGAATTATTAAATGTTAACAATAATAATAATCTTATTTCACTATAATTTATATATTTCATATACATACATACATACATACATACATATATATATATATAGACACACACACACACACACACACACACACTTTTACACAAAAAGAAAAAGACACGAACGATGCTTCTCCAAGTTCTCAAAACGTGCATTTCGGAGATCTGTCTTCAGAAAAGTTTTGATGCCATTTTCTTTACCTCTTAACTCCATAACTTTCCTATGAAAGGATTTTTAAATAAGTGCAACACTGCTTGTGAACAGCAGTAATCAAGGAAATGTAATATTGCTGCTGTTTTATAAGCGGCACATGTTGATTAGCATTTTCATTAAGGGCAATCATTGTGCAATTGCCTCATGTTGCAGATATCTTTTGTTTTAGGTCAGATTGGGCAGTAACAGAGTAAAAAAAAGAAAAAAAAAAGAAAAGAAAAAATATATATATTTTCAGAATAATTCAAAATAAATTTTCAGATGCAAAAAACAATATTAAAACACAAAACTTGTAAATAAAATAAACTTACATAGAGGTATATATGTGAACTGTAATAACATACAGCCTAGTTTGATATATAAATTATCCATTGTACATCCCCCCCAAAAAAGAAAAAAAATATTGATATACTGCTGTCCTTTTATATCTCTTAAAAGGACAGCAGCCCTTAAACACTTGCTGTTGTTGGTATCCTTAATGTTTAAACAAACAATTTTTTTTTTCTATTTCTATTAATCTATTTACTTTATACAGTGTACACTATGAAATGTTATTTTACAATTATTACAGTTATTTTAATTATTAAATTTCTGTGCTCATCCGAAATGT
Organism: Carassius auratus; assembly: GCF_003368295.1. Taxonomy (NCBI): domain Eukaryota; kingdom Metazoa; phylum Chordata; class Actinopteri; order Cypriniformes; family Cyprinidae; genus Carassius; species Carassius auratus. The sequence continues at coordinate 48,776 of NW_020527814.1, forward strand.
AATTTGCTCCAAAACCATGACCTTGACTTGCTATTCAGAGAAAGTTTTTGATCATGCTGATTTCTTCACAGTAAACTTCAGCTGATGGCTTTTTATTCGGGCTAATTAAATTCATTTTGGGATACCAAAATCTGAAGAATGCCTGCCCGAAGGGTTACCAGGGATTTCAAAATTTTTAGCTCGGCTGTTAAACTGTCAACCTGAGTTTTGAATCCATGGTGTGTGGAAGGAGTTTGCATGGAACGGTTGTATAATCTCAACCCTACAGTCGAATAACATGGTGTTTGTATATGACAGCTCTTTTATCCAGCTGAAAAACAATATAATTTGAAGAACAATATTTTCCCAGAGGATTGCTGCTAGCAAGCTGAACCACTGACCTGACAAAAAACATCTGGTTCAATTGCCTCATAACCAACATTTTGGAAAACAAAAAGTATTACATACAGTATGTACAGTATGTTTGGTTTTACATGTATAATTAAATAAACAAAACAAAACCAAACAAACTGTATAATGTCTGTATATAGAAATATTACAGAGATTGAAAAATACAGTATTTATTTCTCAAGTTTAAATCTCAAGGCTTTTCTTAACCATCATTTTCGTCTTGTTTTTCAGTAAAACATCTAAACATCTAAGACAAATTTAATTGAGAAGCAAATATCTGTAAAATACCAAGTCTTCCTTCCCCGAATTACTTTAATTTTATTTATCTTACCCCAGTGGCATAGCCCTCACTAAACTGATTTAGACTTATCTGCCAAGTTGAAAAAATAAAATTTAAAATCAAGATGAAAACATTTCTTATTACAAGTCTTAATATCTTATGCAATTTTGTTTCTCAATCAAATCTGGTTTTTAATGATATTTCAACTGGAAAACAAACAGAAACACTCGTTTTGAGTTTGAGTTTGGGTTGTTTAGGGTTAGGGAACAAGTACAGGACACACAAGTTCCCCACCTTTCTGGATCTCAAATATAAGTATTGCATAAGACTGATTTCAGTTGACGTTCTGGGCTTCAAATCCCCAAAAAGCAACCTCACTCTGCTGAACAAACATACCATCTGACATTTAGGCCTGGAGCAAATAGTAGACTGTGCTTGAAATTATTCATTTTGAGTTTTCTTTCAGACCCCAAAACTAAGAAACATAATGTACTACTTCTGTTCTCTGCGTGAGCAAGACCCTTTTCTTTTCTTTCGTTTCTCTTTTTGATCTTGCTAGGCAACATTTCTGAATAAAAAGAATTATACTTAATCATGTTTCATCACTTTATTGTCTTTGATCAATATATTATCACTGTGTATTGTGCTGCCATCTGAAAGGAGTCTAAATTTTGCTTTCAGTTCTTGTCCAAAAGTTCTCTTGGCTGACAAGCCATATCCAGCAGTTTTTGGTAAAATCATGATCATGTCTGTTTGATTGCCTTATTATTAGTTCAAGAAACAGCTCCCACACACATACTAACAGTTCCTCTTCAGGAACTCGAGCTGCGTCAATGATGCTTTGGGGAAACGCCTCCAGTGTGACGTCTCTGAATTATGTGTGTAATCATTCCAATGGATGGGCGAGAAGTCATAGGCAGGTGAGGTCAGAGACCAGGAAGGATAAAAGCATGAGCGGCAAATCCAGTAACCAGCCTTCTGCTTTCAGCAAGTGTTCTATGTGTGTGTCAGTCGCTATCTGTTTGTGAGTCTTATTTAGTGTCGTTTGTTCATAAACTCCATCTGTCAAAGTTTCAATCAAGAGAAGTTTTGGGCAGCAGTCCCAACCGTGTTCCAGACCCTCGTGCCGGGGGTGTCACTTTGTACTCCGCAGACGCTAGAGTCAGAGTGGCGCTCCCAGGCTCCCGACCTCCTGGGAAGTTTCCAGAGCAGCTAGTTCGGCCGTCTCCTGCCTGTGCGCTGCTTCAGGGCACATTCAGTCCACATTCCTGGGCATCTTAATATGGGACCAGACATCCTGTTGAGGCAAGGTCCGAGGCCCGGGAATGGCGGCTTCACACCGAGGTGATGAAGCAGAGTTGGAGAGGTTGGCCAGAGGTTGGCAGATCTGTTTGCGACTCGAGAGACATCGCACTGTCCCGTCTGTCTTCCTCTGACTCATCCATCCCCACTGACAGACATGGCCGAGAATTCATCTGTACATTTTTCCCCCGATTGCTCTGCTCCCGGGAGTTCTGGAGAGAGTGTGCCGGAATGGAGTCCGGCTGCTTTTAGTAGCCCCGTTTTGGCCGGGCCGGTATGGTTCATGGGCCTGTTTTCTCTTTTTGTGGGCACTCCATGGGAGTTTCCCGTCAGGAGAGATCTCCTCTCGCAGGCGGAGGGTGCGCCCCAGCATGGAGATTAGTGGATGCAGGTGTGGTCTCTTAGGAATGCACAATTCTTAGCTTCCGGTCTCTCAACCGAGGTTGTTAAGACCATTCTCCAATCTAGGGCTCCCTCAATGAAGAAACTGTATGCCTTGAAGTGGACGCTTTTCACTTCTCGTTGCGGAGTCCGCAGCTCGTTCCAGTTGACTGCCTGGTTGGTACAGTGCTGGAGTTCCTGCAGGCTCTCCGCAGTGTTGACCTACTCCACCCTGAAGGTCTACATGGCAGCCATGGCGGCCTTCCGCGGCCCTCTCGGTGGCCAGTCAGTGGGCAGAAACCCTCTAGTTACATGTTTCCTCCATGGTACGCTGAGGCTGAGGCCTCCAGCCAGAAGAACCATATGCTAAGCGGTGATCAGGATGCCATCCTATGCCTCGAGCCCTCTGATCTCCTCTCTCTTGGGGGTCAACACTCTGATTACTACTCATTCTCTTGCTTTAGCTATGCACTTCGATCACTAGGCAGAGATTTGAAAGTCTGATGGCGTGGGCATTCTCATTCCCCAAAGCGTCATCGACACAGCTCTAGTTCCTGAAGAGGAACATCTAAGGATATGTATTTAACCCTGGTTTGAGGCTGGTTACCGTCTTCGTCGATCATGCTTTTATGCTTCCTGGTCTCTGACGTCACCCGCCTATGATGTCTTGCCCATCCATTGGACTGATTACACACGTAATTCAGAGAAATCTTGCTGGAGGCGTTTCCCCAAAGCGTCATCGACGCAGCGTCTCGTTCCTTCGAGGAACCAGGGTAACATACGTAACCTTCGACGTTTTTCCTCATTAAATGTAAGACATCTTGATGCCTGCATTTTCATCCAATAGAACTTCTAAAAATAAAAAAAACTGTAAATATTAAAAATAAAAAGACACAAAATATAAAACAATGAAATCATGTACACACATGAGCTGATGACATATCAGTAGCCTAATAAAAGTGGTGTTTTTTTACATGCCACATTGCCTCATGGGACACTACTACTAAATTCTCACTTTACCTGTACTTTACTCGCCACAAAAGATTCTTTGTTTTACTTATAAAAATCTATGTTAAACGTTAAATTAATACTGTGACTAATCTCCATTGTTCTTGACAGAAAAGGATTATTTGTATCTTCAGAGCATACTGAATCACATTCTCCTAAAATCCTGGCAGACCATGGACCATTTATTTTCTTGTACTGACATATGCTAGGCAATAGCAGTAAATCATACAGCTGATATGAAGTTTTTTTTTTTTTTCATTTTCATTTCCTGTAGATAGAACTCACTGTACCCTCAGTGTAACTTATAAAACATTTATAAGTTTTGATGCGTTTATTTATTTCCACCCTCCAAGGCCTTAATGGACTTTGTAATAGTGATGGTTGGGCTGATGCCCATTAGTACCAGGGCTTAATGTTTGCTCACAGAAGCATATGGACTGCATTTAAAGTCTGGCAGGATGAGAGCATTGGCTTGACTTTGCTTGGCTAACGGCAGGTACCCACATTTGAAGCTAATGAATCTCCATCTCTGTGTTTTAGCATGTCTGTTCTCCTTAGAGGGCAATGAGGCCTAAAGCTACAGAACATAGCATCTGGGCAAGCATTTTAGTATAAGGCTGTTTGTGCATTCATTTGTGAAATGATTATGACAATTTTTTTCCATTACCAAAACATGCTAATGAATCTGTTTTTCAGGATGCAGCTATGATATCGAAAACTTCTGTAAGAATCCAAAAAGACTGTGCACATTTTCAGCCATACTGACCCTTGTAGACATACAAAAACTAAAATTACACAGCATTTATCAAATAATTCCTTTGATAACACAGTTGTACAAAATGCTGTTGTCATACAGTCATCTTAAAAAATATATATATAGTGTAAGGAAAGAACCTGAGATATTCAATAAAATACAGAAGCCAAAAAAAAAAAAAAAAAAAAAATCATTAAAGTATTTATTAAGGTATACTTTAAAAAAATTATAATAACAGAAAATTATATAAAATCTGAATATACTGTACAGTATAAATGTATCTATCTATCTATCTATCTATCTATCTATCTATCTATCTATCTATCTATCTTTCATATAGAAATATTGCTCATGCATAAGTATGAGTAAACATTATCAGTATTATTATTCAAAATAAAAATTTAATTACACACACAAACACACACACATTTTTAAATAATAATAACAATTCATTAATTAATAAAGAATTTTATAATAGTATGAAAAAAAAATCTGTGATTAATGAACAATCTTCTGAAGTTCTGGAAGAACCTCTTGCTATTATTAATGTATTATAATGACACTGATAAAAAACAATCAAATTCTTAATACTTAATATTACTTTAAACTTAATATGATCCGTATAACTTGTGTTCAGTTCCTCTCTATGAATATATAAGCATGTGTGTATGTTGATGATTCTTATTGCCACTAATGAGAATATTTTAAAAGGTCCATGTGTCATTTAGCACTCAGGGGAGTTTAATTTTAGAAAACCTCCCACAGATCTGCGTCAGGTACTTTTATTGCTGCAAAAAAATCAAATTTGACCATTAACGTGGCGGTAAGCAGCACTTAGGGACGGCTTATTAAAGAGCAGAGACCTGATGAGTATAATTAACTCATCTCTTTCCCTTCACAGATGCACTGGGGACATTAATGCATTACTAAAATCTCTCCTGGATGCATCCTCGTCACTGATTATGCTGATATTGTCAAAACCAAAAGCAGGCTACGTTTAAAAGTACATTATAAAGTGCCAATCACCCTATAACAGGAGCATTCTGGGACCAAATGTTAAATTAACACTATATTTTATTCATTCAAAAATAAATACAAGGATAAAATGAAATTAGGGGCAACCTAGTTGTAGTGTTTTCCCTAATTTCATTTTATCCTTGTATTTATTTCAACATCCTAGTTGTAGTTCTATTCAAACTTTTCAGTAATGAGCATGAAAAGAAAATTTATGGCGAGTAATCAAAATTTCCCTAATTAGTGAATCTCAATTTATTTATTTATTTTCAGTAAGCTTCCTCTAAATTTAATTAAGAAGGTTGCAATATGATGCTTAATGTATATGCGATTTTGTTTCTCATTTCCTTCTGTGCCTTTGTGAATATATGAGAGAAACAAGAGAAAGAGAGAGAAACTACTTCATTCCACACGCCTCCTCACAGGTGTCTTTTTACTGTGCTGTTGCACATACCAGTGTTCCTAAAGCGGTGTGCAACATCTAAAATTAGAAGCAGAGCTGATGCTGATTCAGGCCAAGCTTAGAGACCAGGCTGTTTCATTAAACACATGGGTATGCCTTACAGGTCACAAACTCACACAGGATCTGTCAGGAAAAAACACCCTGAGTCAATGCCACTCTTCATCCTCACCCACTGCTCCAGAGAGGCATTTCAGAGCAAGCAGAGAGATAAAAGATTGTAATGATCAGTGGAGACACTACTGGTGAGCCAGCATCTGTAAAAAGCTTAAACATGCACCGTTTTGAACACTTTTTCTTGGTGCTCCTATAGCTGTCGTAAAATAATAGCGGCCTAATGATTAAATATTTGAGCCGCTTGTTTGAATCTTGTTAAGATGATTCATCCTTTCTGCTCTGTCACCTCAGACACCCTTCAGCAAGACACATATCCTTGGTTCCTGCAGAACTGTTCCTGTAATTAAATCTGTGTGTAACACGTCACATGGGATAAAAGTGCCTGCTAAATGACTAGTAACAAAGCAGGCATCAGACAATGACCCACTTAAGGCGAAGCATGTCTGCCTTATCACTGGAGGGCCTTTAGCTGAAACTAGCATCTCCTTTAAGACCAAAGACAAGATTAAAGGAAAGATATGCTCTGTATAATGTTGATGCTTACAGTCAGTACACTGCTTTAAAAACATGCAAAACCTTTGAATATAATTTGAATATTAGCCAAAAGCTTTCTCTTTCTATGTGAAAACAACAATCTGCCACTGTCAGCACATCTGAAATAATCCATCCGAACGAAAGAGTGAAACTAAAGAGCCACAGGCAGTCCGAATGATTCTCTCCAAATCATGCTTCTGTTTAAACTCATCCTGTGGTCACAGTAAGCTCTCTGTACAAAACAGCTCAACTCAGCAAGATACCAGCGCTCCTAAACACAGTGGATGAAGACAAATGTTTGCAGGCACCATAAGTTGTCTGCTCTTCCCATCTTTTATTTTCTTTCTTTTTTTGGTCAAGTTTAATGCATTACAGTGTGATAAATTATAAACAGCCAAGAAACCGAACCAAGCTGGATCTTCTACTTGTTCTTGGCACTTCAGAGAACAGTTGGCGATTCACGCCACTGAATGGATGCAGTCAGCCTTTGCATAAAAGGCCAGTGGGGGAGATCACATGCAGAAAGGAAGGAAGGGAAGGACGAAATTAAATTACACCAAATAACATGTTACGTAGGGAAATGCATAAGATACTCTGCCATCCCCAATGGCAAAGCACGAGTCGTTGAAACCAGAAGCCGAGCTGCAATTACTCTCAGAGATTAACACTGTCCAAATCAATCACTTGCAAAACCCAGACAGGTGTCAGGGAGAATGAGGTGCAGTCCGATCGGATGCATGCTCTGACGATCCAGTCACCTGAGAGTTTTGTCACAACAAACCTCCCCGAAACCCAGTCTTAATTGGGGAATGATTAACGAGCTCGTGGGAGACGTGTCCTTGAGCGTGCCAGAGAAAGCAGACGACCGCATCAGTCCTCCAAAAACTGTTCCAAAAGCTCAAGTTAGACAGATTCCAGGGCCTCAGGAGTTTCTGTCTATCATGTTCTGCAAATCAGCCTGAATGGGCAAAAATTCAGGAAAAAAACAACTCAACCACACTTGCAAACATATTAAAATCGAAATGATCTCAAAATGAGTAATTAGCAACCACTCAGCTCAAGTGAAGTTCACCGTCATTCCAGCGTCATTCATTACACTTAGGCTGGCCCCACGATTGTTTTGTCCAAAAAATACTTTATGATGATTTAAATGCTTCCGAATGAGACGGAGCATCCTCAAACATAAATCATAAATTTACAACTCTTGATCGGGCTGCCTCTGATGTGATACCCACAATATCCAATGAGAGTGATCAAGCGTCACCTACCGGATCGCTTGCTTCTATAGGTGGAACTTGACAGCCACAAACCATGAAAGTAGAGAGAGCAATGAGAACGAACATTATACAACGATCACATTATACATAGTCTTCACTGTACAACAGAATGCACACAGAGAGAGCCAGCTGTCAACTACAATTGTCCTCTATAGCCCTGTACCAAATCGCACACTAAATCCTCGCAGTCTTCCTCTGAGTCCACACTTTTGTGACGTAATGCCGCTTTTACTGTGGGGGAGAAGTGTCAGCAGAAGTGTGCATCGAGGGCATATAGCAGCCACAAAGGGGGCACTCATGAGCACCATTCTGAAAGCTAAAATAATGAATGGGACACCCTACAGTGTCGTGGACTTAATGGACATGTGTGGATGGCAGCCATTGTAAGTTTGCAAGCCTGCAAGTGCAAATGAAATGCACGTTTGTTTTTCTTCTCTAATCACATTTGTTTTGCGAGTCTCTGTGAGATCTTGTGTACCTGTAAAACTGTTCAAATGATCTAGTCTTCATGTCTGTGGTCTCCCATAGTTTTAAAATTGGTTAAGATTTGAAAATTGTCTAGTGTGTGCCAGGCCTTACACAGAATTTCAAGGACAAAAGGTCTAAACAAAGAAGTTTGAAATATTATTATTATTATTATTATTATTATTATTATTGAAGAAAAATCTTTGAAACACAGAAAAAGGATTTTGTCTCCACTACATTTCATACTACATACCATTACAAACCCCTTCTTTGAGTGAGGCTACTCTGCTCTGATTGGTCCAATGAACCAGTCTGTTGTGATTGATCTACTGCGTACAGCATATGTTGGAAATTGAACGTTAGTAAAGAGCCAAACAATAACGGTATTTGCATCTGCCAAACACAGACATGGAATACTAATAAATCACTGCAATTTCTAAACCAACATATTGCTCCATCCTTTATCATGACTCCAAGTAATACGAATGACAGACATTCTATATTAATTGACATTTCTAGAAATTAGCGAGACCACAGCTGATTAGCAGAAATATAATGTGTGCATGGCCATAGCCAGGTTTTGAAAATTAGTGAGGTCCAGGAGGCTTCTATAATAACCCCCTTATTATAGAATTGTGCTATAATAACCCCTATAAATAAAACTAATTATACAAACTAACACTTGAAAAGACACAGGGATGCTCAATTTTAAATCATACCCTATTTATTGCATCAAAGTTTGTTAATACTTTACTATATTTATGAGGGGGATAATTTTATCAGTTGTTTATTATTCATGCAACCATACATATTGCTGCTATTGTTTTTATTCATAACCATTATATAACTGATAACTTTGTCTAGTGCTCTTTATGAATGTTCATAGCATGATTTGTGAAAGTTTAACTACTGTACTGAATGACTTAGCATAGACTTCTTAATGGCTAGTGTTTGTGGATTTAATTTTATTCTGTTTCACTTATATAATCTCTGACCATCAGCTCCAGTGGTGCAGACAATAAACCCGGGTTTAAATATGTATTTTGGTGAACTTTCACATCAGAAAAGCATTTATTTGCAATGAAAATTAAGTAAATAATCAAAAAGTTGATTATTGGGTAGGGTAAGGGTAGGTGTAAGGAGGGTTTTATTGTCCCAATAAGGTGGCATCCATTTAATAACTTGAATTAAAATTAAAATTTACACTCTGTAATTATGGCATACTGTTTTATAATGTAGCCTACTACAATACTGAGGTGCAGAAAATTGCCACTATTTGCAATAGGTATTATAAAAAGCCGAAAATCCTGCTATTTTAACATCTATAGGTATTTGCACTTAGTGTAAATCGCATATCACAAAAAAATGCTGCTATTTGCACTTTTTTGATTGCTGCCAGACTAATGCCGGCGATGCAATGTTGCTAGATATTGCTATTAAAATAAACAAAAACCTATAAATAAATAAAATAAACCGAAATAATTTCAAATATTTTGGAAATTAGATAATATAAAGTTATCCCTGGCCCTAAAACGCAACTTCCTACTTTATTAACTTTCTAAAGTGACAAATGAAGTGGGAAAACGATTCCAAAAATGCTTATAATAGCTGCATCTGGCAACACAGAGGCTGCATCTCGTGCTCTCATTTTCATACCATGGATGCTAAACATTCTGAATTATACATGCAGATATTCATATGAGGAGTTTAGCAGCAAATAAGTCAATCAGAGAACAAATTTTATTTTCGAACAAGGAAAAGTTACTGAGGTCCAGACCTCGTTGACCTCATAGCTGGCTACGGGCCTGAGTGAGTTATCCGGAGACCTTCAGCTACACTGTGTTTACACAGTACAAAACTGCGAATTTTGCTTGCTCGACATATCATTACAGCAACAATTATTAATCATACTTACAGGTTGTGATTTAGATGAACAAGCTGGTCGAAACAAACTGGGCACTGACTCATCTTTCAAGGACAAACTTTTTACAAATCCCACGTTGAACTCGCAGAGATTGGGAAAGCAGTCATCAGTAAAATGACAAGAACACAACACAAACTTGGGATATACTCCTGTGGTATAGTGGTAAAGATGAATTCAACCACTGATTCTTCACAGCCTCATCCTTTGGAAGTGAAAATAAACTCACTTCCACAATGAAGAGCAAAGCACATGTGTCTTTTCACATAATGTTCTCAACACTAATGAGCTACAGCATTTGAAGGGGCTCAAGATTTCACTGGATGTCCATGCAGAACAAAGGCAGACATTTGTGAAAATTTGGTAACTTGTGATGTGTAGACTTCACCGAAATGACGTTTTTTTTTTTGAGAGAGAGAGAGAGACAATAACTTTATTTAAGATGCATTTTTAGCTTTACAACTTTTTGGACTGTTAATACTCACATAAAGCTATGAAAGACTTCCTTATTTTATTTGTAAATGTATTTATTTGATTTTGATTAGTTTTTGTTTTAAGTTCAAAAGTTCCCAGAGTTAAAGAAACACCCTTGATGTGGCAATTAGAAGCACTGAATTCCTGGAAAAGCATCTCTGTTGTAACTGCTATAAACTGAGTGATTATCTACAGAATGTTTTTAATTGATTATGTAATTTCAAAATGATGATGAAAAAAATACTTTCCATGAGCTCACTTTGTTATGTACTTGCGGTTCTCACTTAAGGAAGGTTTTTAGCATCACGCTATTAATTCAATGTCTACTGATTTTACAAATATTTCATAATGAAAGACAATTTGCATCAGAAACATACATGGGTGCATAAAATTATTACCTGAATGTGTGCTCATTTAGGATCAGTAATAAAGAGCCTTTATACTCTCAGCATGGAAGATCAGTGCAGAAGCCACAGCATGAGTAGAGGATGGAAAGGTCATGGTTATAACCATTATCTGTGTGCTTCGTCTACTCAGTCTTAACTGCATGTCTCGACTTCATGCCCCATAATTCCAGTTTATGGACCAGCCGGTTCAGTTCTGGTATGAAGATAAAATGAAGATGTCCTCACATTCATGTCCAGTCTTACAAAGTGTATCTAATGGACATTTATATATATATATATATATATATATATATATATATTTTTTTTTTTTTTTCTTTTTTTTTTTATAAAATTGAAAAAAAATATGTTTTTTTAAAAATTTTGTTTTTGGAGGCTTCAGACATGCAGATACACTGGAGATTCTTAAGAACAATTCGTTTTTGCAACTACAGAAGCTAATAATAAATGAAAAAAAAAAAAGTTTTTAATATTTCAATTACATTGAAATATACCACTTTTTTTTCAAACAAATATATATATACTCACAAGAGTCACTGATCCTTGAGAAATCATGCTCACAAGAGTCACTGATCCTTGCGAAATCATTCTAATGCAGATTTGCTGCTCAAGAAACATCTCATCATTGTTGAAAACACCTGTGCTGCTTAATAATTCTGTAGAAAGTGCCATCATTTTTTTCTTTCAGGATTCTTCAATGAATAGAAAGTTCTTTACAACAGTTGTTATTTGAAATATAAATCTTTTGAAATATTATAAATGTCTTTACTGTCACTTTTCATAAATGTAAAGCATTTTTGCTTAAAAAAGTATTAATAACTTATCAAATAAACAAATGTACAGAATCCAAACTTTTAAACAATAGTGTACATATCAAAAATCTTTAAAAACACTGATGTTTAATTGACTTAATCATGATTTGATTGAAAGTATGAACAAGAAAATACATATAGTGATAGAAATAAATAAAATATTTAGTTGTATAAAATCCTTAAAGATTTAAAAGGATCAAGAACATTAAAATAAACTTGATTAAACTAAATATGTTCCTAAAAAAAAGTTCAGTTCATCTACATGAGCCATCTGATCGGATAGATTCACTCATTCAAACTTTAAGTAATGTTTTATTAACAAATTTCGGGAGGAGCACATGTAGATAATTAACACGGCCAATCCATCATCAGTAATTACACCATCTATCCAACCAGCACAAGAGAGAACCTCCATAAATAATCAAAGCATTCTTACCTTTACTATCTCTAGTCTTTCAGCATCTCTCCACCACCCTGAATCCTCACTCTAAGCCCATTCCTACCCCAGCACAGGGAGGAGCACTCGGGGGGAACAAGCCCTCTCCCCGGACAGCATGCCAAATTTTCATAAACTTTACTCAGTTTATAATATGTAACTCTGAACTTGTGAAAATAAAACATATGAAAGCAAGCACAGTATTGCAAGATGCATTTGATATTATCTCAGCTTGCTTAGCTATATGCTGTGTACACAACAGTGCAACACACTGTCATGCTACACCACTGGAAAAAGAAGCTTGTTACTTAAAAACCTTTACTATTTTAAAAGTGGCATCATTACTTCTATTCTGTTACTCCCCAATATTATATAGTGCCAACTCCAGTAACCAGGAAAGCATCGATTCACATACCCTACAGTGTTAGAACACCTGTCTTAGACACAATGGCAGCAGGTAAAACAGAACGGTGCCGTTTCACCTGAGAATCCAACACACGACTTTTGGATCATTACTGTCCTTTGACAGCCATAATCCATAAATAGCATATTTAATGCACCACAGGAACAAAAATCAGAGATTCACAGTTCACTACCTCAAACTCACTCAAACAGTCATGTCATCAGGTTTATTCGTGCAGAAGATCTGGACCTCAGATTAGCAGAGGACCGTATCTATGATTTGCTGAGGATTGAGCCAAGCATGAATGTGACTATGAGAGCATATGGATGAGTGGAAGTATGAAGATATTTATGTACTTGAAAGGGTTCTGACCTTACATGGCCCTAACACACATGGCAGTTCTTCAGATCAAATCAGCTGTCTCTTCACTTTAAATAGCCATGATGGGTCTACCATCTCGCTCTCTCTCTTCAGTAGCATCTCCAGAGATCTTCCTGTAGGCCTCAGATACAAAATCACTAGCTAGGCTATGATCTGGCAGTATAATGTGACCCATGATAAACAAGATAAATAGAAAATTGCATGATAATGGTTAAATGATCACATACATTTTTTATGAAGTTTAGAATTCATTATAGTCTTTGAAATGTCAAGTCAAAACAGAATGAAAATGTAATCTCAAAATTAAGCAAATCAGTAATTCGGTCAACTGCATTAAACTGCACTTAATTATAATTTTATTAAATTGTATATTATTATTCTTGGTACAAATAATCTTAGAACCCTTACATGTAAAGAGAGAGAGAGAATTTAATCATTTCATGTAATATGTATTTGATTTACCATAGGGCACATATTTTTTTATTAGTATGCTGTCATGATCATGAAAAGATTTAATTTTTATTTAAATCCTGTATCCATGTGATGCTTGGTGTGAGGAACAGATCCAAAATCAAACCGCACTCATCGGCGATTTGTATCTCCTTCCTCTATAGCTATAGTAACAATTAAAAAATTTGAAATCGTTAAGATGTTTTACAACAAGTTTTATGGTAGCGATATCAAATGCTCATTGGCTCTCGCCGGTTTCGTCATAGATTACGACATGCCGTGTTTACGGTTTTGAATAAGAAACGCGCACCTTGACGGAGAGGATCGGGAGAGTATTTTCAGCGTTTAACAACTTAATTATGCCTTGATCCTCACACTACTATTATATTCTGCCAGACTGCAACTGACATTTGGACTACTCTGGTACTGCTCTTTGACACATCTACAATAAATTCTTATGATTAAGTTACATGTGTCTATCTGTTACATTTCTCTGTATACACTCACTCTTTATTGGTTGATTTCTTCTTTATAAAAATCAAAATCAATGCAATTCGTTTTTTATTGCACAGTTACATGATTTGTGGGTTTTAAGTCAAATTTTCTATTCAGTTCAATGTAGTTTATTAGCATTGTTTGTGTGTACATTACCAAAGCATATCACGAAAAGAATCATGGTGATTATAGTAATATACAATGCAATAATATGAAATATTAAGATTCCGTATTCCCAGACAGCAACATAGTGTTGGCCAAGATCAAGCCACATCTGGCCCGCGTGAAATCCATGTGGGCCAGAACTGGGCCGACACTTGTTGCTGTCAGGGTTGGGTCTGGGCTATGTAAGGCTCAGGTGTGGCTCAGATTTGGGGATTCTGGTTTACTTAAGGCTGAGAATTGATACCGATAATAAAATGTTTTGGTCCAGTTCGGGGCCAGCTAAGGGTGATTAACTGTCTGAGATTCGGGCCGGATTTGGCCCATGTGTGGCCCTTGTCTTTAATCCAGTTCTGGGCCGTCGTTCTTTGCAGCACTTGGGCCGAGGGAAAATTGATTGTGTGGCCCGGATCTGAGCCAGAAAGCATTTGCTATGTGGGCATCTGTTTAGTAAAAAAAAAAAAAAACTTCCCCAAGGAGAATCTTAAACCCTACCAAGCTAATTAATAATCCAGTCCCATTGAACATATTGACTTACACTGACAAAATATACAAAACTATTAAAAATCTTGATGAATTAAGGCAACATAATATTTGTAAATCATTTGATTTTAAGTGATGTGCTAATTCATAGTTTGTGCTCTCTGAAGTCTCTCTTGTACAAACTGCTTTGGTTGCTTTTCAACCAAACTGGCTATAACATGAGAACATAATGCAGGCAGTGAGTGATATTAACCTACTAAACAGCCTTATAAATCAGTGTGTTGAGTCTGCACGACACATCTCATTTGTGAACAAACTGGAACATCTTGTTCATGAATGAACTGAACAAACAAGGCGTGAGAAACTGCTGACCAGCAACAACTGACCTAAAGAGGCCATGACATAATGTAAGCACATCTTTTCAATAAAGAGAGAAAATAGTGTGGTAGAAGGGTGCGGAAAAATAAATGATGATCACACACAACGTGGATGTCTTTTGAAACCTATAATCCATTTATTTAGAATATTGCTGATCATAGGAAATCTAATAGATCTTCTTGTCATTTGTGGAGAATATAGTGCTTTAACTATTTCTGGAGTTTCTTATAATAAGACAAACATTTTAATAATAAACCACTTGAGAATGGCTCAGTGTTTTTAAAGTGTGTTTATACATTTTATTTTTTTTTTGTTTAAATGGGATCTGTGATCAGTTTTAGTTGCTATTGTTGCTTGTTGTAGCAGTAGTAGCTTTGACAGGGATGAGTGTATGTGTGAGAGAGACTGACAGGAATTCAATGTAAACACCAAACATTCAGCCATGGATTTTAGTTATGTACACAGTAAATCAACAAGAGTGCTCAATTTCTCATGGATGGATTGATGGGGTAGTTGGAGTAGGTGTTTTGGAGTTTAATCCAATAGAAACCAAAGAGTGCTGTTCAACTTGAGTCAGCTAAAAAGAGAATGACCCATCCAACCCTATAAAAATCATTTCACTGACTTGGCTAAATCCTCCAAGAATTTTCTCTCTCCTGCTTCTATATTTTTGTTCCGCTCCTGATTTTCCCTCCTGAAATTGCTGATAAAGTCAGTAGTTGTATAGACACACTGACATGATGCAGAAGATGTGAAATACAGATTTACTGCACTGAACACGTATCCACCTTGTTCCTATTGGGTACTGCCAAATACTTTCAAACTTGCTCCTTTCAATTAGGTGAAAATGTGGCAATACTGCTAGCTCTGCTATTTTTTATTATATTCAGAGCTAATATTAAGCTGTTTTCAAAACAAGTCAGCCTTTCCAGTTACAAAAGACATTTAGAAACCAGTACAGCCAGCTGTCCAATGAAACAGTTAATTTGTTTAAAAAAAAAAACAATCCTACTAATTCTTATGTAAAGCTTCAAAGTCCGTTTAATATTGAACTAATTAGTTAGACTTTTCGTCTAATAGTTTTTATAATAAATGATCAGTGCCTGTACATAACTGCCTGTGCTACCTGTACATATACACCTGCTAATAGTGAAATATCCTGTGAAATTCTGCTGTTGTTCGCTGTTTTCATTTCAGTTATATAGATTAGAAGTTGCATTAAGTGTTCATGTACCTATTAAAGTATTTCTACAAATATAATTGATTTGATTCAATCTGTTATTCATATGAGAATCATTAAAAAGGGTACATGTAAATATTTAATATTTCTATTGACATATATGGTGAGCTTAAACTAAACCTTCTCTTCTTCACAGAAACATTTTAGCATATTTACATTAAATCTATCTATCTATCTATCTATACATATATATATATATATATATATATATATATATATATATATATATATATATATATATATATATATATATATATATACATACTTTTATATGTGGCAATCATACTTTCCATATAACACTCATCTAATCATTGTATCAGCAGCATGCTGACAAAGTGCAGAATAAAACAAATTAACAAAGTCGCCAGTCAGCAAGACAGTGCTACATGCAAATACTACAAAAACTCATGAATAGTCATAGCGAGGGGAAAACAGGTGTTTGTAAGGCAGAGATTAAAATATATGGTCTTTGAACCTGTCTTGAAATTAATAAGACCTCTAAACCTCTAAAGGCCAAACTAACGAATCACCATCCGGTTTTGAGTGACTGACACTTCATCTTTGTAATAACCATGGGCCAAGACAACAGCACAATGGAAAAGTGCCAGCTTTTATTGGATTTTCTAAACAGCAAAGCCCTGCAGTGAGCACCGGCCCAATTGTGCAGGAACTTCTTGTTTTCTTTTTTCCCCTCCGTTCTTCCGACATTTTTCACTCCTCTGGCTGAAAGTCAAATTCTCTCTATTTTGTCTCCTTCTCTCTTCATAATTCACTCTCTAGCTCACTGGAAATGCAAGGTAGCTTACTATGAGGCGTCTATTGTGCTGAAAAGATTGTTGATGTGTATCTTCCAGGTGCTGGTTTATATTTAGAAAGAACAACAAGTCAAAAAGTCAAGAGTAGTGGTTTAAATAAATGGCAAAGGAAAGCTCGGGTTGCATTAACAAGGAATAGAAAGCTCATTTTGAATGCTATTACAGAGGAAAACACCAGTCAAATTGTCTCAGAATGCTGCTGTAAATCACAGTCATGTCACTCTTGAACATTTCGGGTAAAATGTATTACTGCCTAGAGCAACTACCATTTACCACATGCAGCACTAGCACAATGATTTATTATTGAGAGCGCGACAAGCACTTCAACCAATCTCTGGTCATTTCATTTGTCAATGTTCAACAGATCCGTTCAGCATGCACTAAAAGCTTTAAGATTCTTTGTTCTGCAGAGGACAGTAGATTCCCTTCTGATGTGTCTGCTGTGATTGGGTCTCAAAGAATCAGTCCTCATCTTTAGAGACTCCATTTCTTTCTGTCTGATGCAGTGATGAGATATGAGGCGGGATGGGATTATTCTCAGTACTTTAACAATCACAAAGACTGGCCAATTAAAACCCAGTTTACCAAGAGGTCAAGACGCGACTGGTTAGCATGTTCGAGTTAGCCTCTGGTAGATGTTCTAACTACACCATCTGGGATGCTAACGGACAGCTTTTCTCCAGGTATTACTGACCTGCTTGGTTATAACCAATCTATACTGATTAAATGCAACATGCCTGACATCCACTTTAGTGTCTCTGAGATCACCAGGTATCATCTATGACTTATAAAAACTTAAAACCCACAAAACCTCATGATCCACAGAACCAAGGTTTAATAAGTTCCGAAACAGAGTGCAGAGGGAATGTTTTTTCTTTTTTTTCAGTAAAAGTCTGACTGTAGTTTGAGAATTTTTCATTCCATTCACTTTTTGCAACAACATGGTCATTTTCTGCCAAACTTAAAGGTCAGGTCAGGCAATGAATGAATGGTCCAGCTGAAAGGCCATTGATAAAAGCAAATCACAAATACATGCTTTCAGCAAAAAACTGTAAATATTATGGCCATTGGATCTCTCTGCCCTGGAGAAAGTTGTGCTTATTTCAACAACCATAATTTTTTTCAGAAGATCTAACACTCATGAGGAAAAAGAAAACTCATAAATAAAAGCTGAATTTGGTCCTTTTATTCTGTTTTTTTTTTCTTCACATATTGCCTTTCTTCCTTAAGAAACTTTGAGCCACTATCTATGCAGACATCAAAGATGTTTCTCTTGAGACAAATCCATGTGTCCAAGGGCAATTTGAATTCAAATTTAAAAGCAGGAAACAAACCTTCTGAGGAAATCAATGCTAGCAGTGACTCGTTAATCGGATGGATGGCTGACAGATAAATAACATTTTTAACAAAATGTTATCAGTGATTTCCTGAATGGATGATCCAAACTGCACATAAAGGAAGTATAAAACCTTACAAATGATTATGACTTTTGTCCAGATTTTTGTAGTGTGGCCAAACCCTGCTTGATCCGCTGTATTTGACCCTAGGACTTCAGTGATGGATGTCAGCTGCCTCAGACCTCCTTCTTCACTCTATGGGCCCACATTACTCTTCCTTTCAGATACAGAGTGGCAGTGAGAGCTTATGTCACAACAAATGCTAGGAAATATGTTTCCTTGGACCCAAACAGATTATATGTCTGCAAACCCATAGGTCCTTATTCATCTCAAGGTTAGAGTCCTGACTTCTAGCACTCAGTCTTCAGCAAAAGAGGGATGGGGGAATAAGAGAGAGAGAGAGAGAGAGAGAGAGAGAGAATTAACGAAAGGGCGAGTGAAGAAAAGTGTTGTTTCTAAGAGCGTCTCTGTCAGAAAATGAACATTATGTGCTGTCATATCCATCAGTGTGTGCAGTCCAGGCAGATGGAACTAGATGAACATAAATGAGGGGATGCTGGAACCCAAACCAGATAGCACTCCAAGCATAGTAGAATCAGACTCTGAAACGAATGGTATTGAATAGAATCTACTTTAAATTTGACCCATTTGTACAAGCCATAATGTAAAATATCCATACTGACTTTAGAGTGCTAAGAGTATGAACAGATGTATGGATGTGCTAGACTGTTGAGAAAAAATCGATATTTCAAGCCATTGGGAAAGAAAAGAAAAATCCAAACCTGAACAAACTGAAGCAACCAGAGTGTATCTCATAAAACATGCCCACGTCTAAAATCACCACAAAGTCAAAAAAAAAAAAAAAAAAAAAAGAACTTAGATACAAACTCTTTCATAAGGAAAATGAAAAATGACACATTTTTACCACAATTAAGCAAATGAGATTATCACTCCTGTAATACAATAATTTTATAATTTTATAATCACTAAATATTTTATTTATTTACTTGTATGTGATTTGCTACCTATTTTTAAGGAACAGAACTGATGCAAAATTGACCAGTTGGCCAGTTACAAATATTTAAGGGCTATATATTTGACTGATTCTGTAATTAAGGGAATAGTGCTGAAAATGAAAATGTACTCACCATCAAGCCTTCCAAAATTTAGAGTTTATTTCATCATCTGAATTCATTTTGAAAAATGTGGCATTACATCGCTTGCTCAACAACAGATCCACTGCAGTGAATGGGTGCCGTCATAAAGTGTTTCAAATACGTCATGATGAGGAAAAAAACATATACACCTGTATAAGTCGCACTGGACTATAAGTCGCATCTATTTAGAACCAAGAACCAAGAGAAAACATTACCGTCTACTGTTCAAATAGTTGATTACAAAAATCACAATAATATACATATTGGATGGCCTGAAATTGAGTAGATTTTCAGCAAATTTTCATTTTTTGATGAACTATTCCCTTCTACAGTATAAATAAAAAATAATAATTTATAATTATTTTACAATTTAAATTAAAACAAAAAATACTTTATTTCTTTTCATTTTAAGGTGAAATGTGACCCAGAAAAATTCTTAATGGGATTTGTTGACATTCACCCTTAGAAATCCATAGTATGCATTTGGAGCAGCACACCAGCACTGTTAGAAGAACCACAGCTGTGCAGGGGACGCATGGTGTGACTCTCTGTCCCTGTGCATGTGTTAGTGGGTATGTGTGTGATGTTTATTACTAATACCAAACACAGAACAGATGTATTCCTAATTGCAAAGCATGAAAACGAGGACCTGCATTTATGTGTGAAGGATGAACAAGCTCAGGTCTTTCAATTTAACATCAGTTTATTACAAGCATCTAGCAGTAATGCCACACACATACAATCTCATGCCATCACTTTAGACTCGTCAGTCATTTTTTCCCCCTCTCTTTCACAAACAAGCACACACTCAGAGAAGGGTGAAGTCCAGAGAGAAGGCCACAGACAGAGAAAGTATTTGAAATATAAATTCAATGTCTTTGAGTCTGTTCAGCAGTGACATTGAAGTTCATCTCTTTGTTTCCTTCAAACAGCCTCTTTAAAGAAATCTGCTGTTTTTAAGAATGTAATGTAAAAAAAAAAAAAAAAAAAGGCAGACAAGTCTCCTTGAAATACAACTTTTTTTTTTTTTTTTTACAAAAAATTGAGGTCTAGCAGTTTCACTAGCACTGGGCTATCGCACTCAGACTTTTCAAAGACAATGAAACCTATTTAGTGAATCTAAGTTTGAACTAAATAATACCTAATCAAATCTTAAGTGCAGCTATATTAAAGCCAACATTACAATTAAAAGTCTTTAAATTATGTAATCATAAAATCTCTCTACCAGATGCGGGGCTGTAGCTCCGACCTCGAGTCATCATTCCTCCAGCATGCCATTATGAAAATTCAGTAATTATTTAATTTAACAATCAGTGAAGAAGTCTTGCAAGGAAAAATGCTAACAATTCATTCAGTTTGAAATTAACATGACCCATGGCTACTGGATGTTAATTTCGCGAGTTTATGAAGGCCACAGAGCAATAATCTGATTAAAAAATCTTTTAAGCAATAATTAAAGGGAAAATTACAATTGACTTCTCAGACTGTGTCCACAAGAAAGGAAAGCAGACTTTATAATGCTGTTCACACCAGCTACATTTTCTTAAAGAGATCAGACAAATTTGGATAATTTGGATAAATATGTGATATATATAGATGTAGATATTGATATAGATATCTAGATATAGCCTATTGTACCTGATCAATCACAATATACAATGGTACATTTTATATCTTAAACCAGGTACACAATGAGATAGTCCACATAATCCTCTTCATGACCTGCAGTCTGCAATTCTAATTAGCATTATCTTGTAGTAAATTGCCTTGTTTAATATTCTCAGTGTGTTGCTGATGGGGTTGGCATAATGTTGAAAAAATAGGGCACAAATGTATGCGGTTCATGCAATTCACATGATCTGCTTTAATGTACAAGAATCTACAAGCCATAATTAATTGCAAGTGTACAGCGGATACATGTACCGATCATTTTAATGGAGCAAAGATCATGTGCTGGTACAGTAAGCTAATATGATTTCTTTTATTTCCTAAGAGCCACATTTCAAATCTTTATGAATTCCAAAGATGTCAAAACAGAACAATCCTTAATATTCACCCCTTATTCTATTTTGTTCTCTGTTGGGGCGCTTTGAGTAAAGGGCCCCCCGAAGAGAGACTGACTTGCCTGGATTAGCATAAACTAGCTGTGGTGCGGCATCAGCTCACATACACACAGTGAAGGGTCGGTGTCTCTGAAATCCAAGCTGATATCATGCTGCTTCTGAGCATATCATTTGCTCCACAAAATTACATTCTTACATTGCTAAGAATATTACTTTTTGTATAACCAGTCGCTTGAATCCATTGATGCTATTATAATATTTGACTAAGTATGATTATATAGAAGTTCTTGAACTTTTCACCAGACAGATGAGGTGACAGCAGCTCTGGCAGGTTTATTTCCAGGGTCAGCTGATCGGTGGGACTCATGAGTAACAGAAGGAAGGTCACTGAGGTCTCTGTCCTGTTTTGTCACCGCGGTACCCTTGAGCAAGTCGTTTCATCTCGCATCATATCAAGGGGATTGCAGTTTGTCTACAGCAAACTCCTTCATATGAAATAGAAATTTCAATTTTAGATATGTTCAAGGAGCTGAAGGCTGAGAAAGCTTAGAATTTATAAACATTTTCAAAGCTACTCACCGAACACTGACTTTCCTTTTGATGGACTCGAACTCTTAAAAATTCAGGGACATATTCAGTATGAATTTGAATACATAACCTGCAGGATTGGCATACTTATTTCTAAATGCTATGTCAATTACATTTACATTCTTTGCAGATACTTTCTTATCAAAGAGACCTACAAGAAAGTAGATACATTTTATATATTTCAATTACAAAAACGTACAGACATTCGAAAGGGCAATGGCCAAAACCAAAAGAACGACGCACACACACACACACACACACACACAGACAAATAAATGTTTGCAATAGGCAAGCGACTAACTAGCCAAGACAGACTAATATTTGATTACTCTCTTAAAACAGTGTTTTTAAGCATTATTATCATTATATTTTGAATTTTCATTAGCACTTGGGTATTGCACCACCAATTTAACTTTTTTCCATATCACTGAAAATACATGACTCTGGTTACACATCTGCAAAACCTGAAAAATGCTGCACAAGGTACATTCCGCTGCACTTTTCTGGTCACTCATCTACAAAAGGTGCTATACGCAATATTATTATTTTTTTCTCATTTGCAGGTTTATTAAAAAGCCCAGTTCTATAAAAAAAAAAGACACAAAAACATGCATGTGGGTACATTTTGGGGAAATAAAAACGTTCAAAATTAAACGTTCAGTGATTGGTGATAAATTTCTCAGAAACAGCTATACATGACTGTGGAAACATTTTATGTTGGTTACTGCATGTATTAAAAAGTGAAAGTGACATGACATACAGCCAGGTATGGTTACTCATACTCAGGATTCGTGCTCTGCATTTTACCCATCCAAAGTGCACATACAGAGCAGTGAACACACACACACACCAAGAACACACACCTGGAGAAGTTATTATGGCAGTATTAAATGAGTGGCACTAAAAGGTAAATGCTCTATCACATTTGAAATCAAAGTGCCCCCTACACCATACAGATAGTGTGAGCAAAAGCAAACGTTACATAAAAACACATTCGCTGGAGCAACCATGGTGTTTTAGCTTTGAAGTCTTTTGTGAATTGTCATGGCTTTGTTAACCGGGACTTGTAACCAAACATTACACATTGCCTGTACCAGATGCCAAAGAGAAAAACAAAAATATGTAGGTGATTATATCATGTAAATGTTAAAATACACTAATATATATATTACAAATCATGTACTATGGTAAAAGTATTTTGAGATTATATTGTGCAAGGAACCATGTGAAAATATTTTTTCTTTCTTTAATTATATGCACATGTAAAACTTGTTTTAAAGGAACAAAAACAGTTGGTGCTTTATTGCCAAATAGCAGTGAAATGTATGTATAGGTAGGTTTTTGCAGTTTTTTAGAAATGTAGACAGTGACATATTTCTAATGAGCCTGGGTTGCCTTTTTCACACTTTTCCGACTGTGATTACTTGTTTAGTCGGTGCATTGTATCACCTCTGTGCAGTAAAACATTTGTGAAAACACACCCTTTTGTTATATGACCCTTTAAATGTCCCTTAGTACAAAAATGACACTGTTTTCATGGAATCCAGAACCCTCAGTTCATGAGTGCAAAGTGGCAGCTGCTTGAAGCCCATGTGCACACCTATGATAAAGGTAAAGTACTACAATAAAACCTCCCAATACATTTAAGTAAAAAGATTGTATTTTAAAGTGTCTGTACCACCAAGACTGGTTCAAGTAAAAACTGAATGATTCATGATTGGTTCGGCTTTTTATTAAGCGTCAGGGTGGAACAAGGTGAAGTTTTTACTGAAAGTGGTTAGTTCACTCGGACTTGCCATGTCAAATTTTGTGGATCTTTTTAATAAGTCACTATCACCAGCTAGAAGTGAACTTGTGACCCGACATGTCTGCTCTTCCAAAAATGCATGACAACTTTGTGTCATCATGTGAAATACAGACTGACAGTAAGTGATTCACCATCACCACTCCAACAGAGTGATAAAACAGGAAACTAGTACTCTGTTCTTTCTAATACAAATACGTAAATAATAAAGTGTTTTAATTTTAAACTTTAAATGTGTCCGTGTGTGCGCGCCTGGTAGTGTGGGTAATAGTATGATGAAGAATGCTTTGGGCACGACTGTTAGTATGCCAAATATTGCAGATGTGTGTCTGTGATGAGGGTTTAGAGAAATAGGTTTTACTGTATGTGTGTACGTGTATGTGAAGCTTGCAGTGGTTTCCTGCTGTGGGCAGCTCAGGATTAAAGGTGGATTAATGTAGTTTAGTAGCACTAATCTGCCTCAAACCCTCCTGTGTTTGTCCACAGAGATACAAGTCACCAAATTTGTTACCATGATTATTATCAGCATTAAACTAAGACTTAAAGGTTTAAATAAATACCCATTTATACATACAGTACAGACCAAACGTTTGGACACACCTTCTCATTCAAAGAGTTTTCTTTATTTTCATGACTATGAAAATTGTAGAGTCACACTGAAGGCATCAAGGGCTATTTGACCAAGAAGGAGAGTGATGGGGTGCTGCGCCAGATGACCTGGCCTCCACAGTCACCGGACCTGAACCCAATCCAGATGGTTTAGGGGTGAGCTGGACCGCAGACAGAAGGCAAAAGGGCCAACAAGTGCTAAGCATCTCACGGGGAACTCCTTCAAGACTGTTGGAAGACCATTTCAGGTGACTACCTCTTGACGCTCATCAAGAGAACGCCAAGAGTGTGCAAAGCAGTAATCAAAGCAAAAGGTGGCTACTTTGAAGAACCTACAATATGACATATTTTCAGTTGTTTCATACTTTTTTGTTATGTATATAATTCCATATTTAATTCCACATGTGTTAATTCATAGTTTTGATGCCTTCATTGTGAATCTACAGTTTTCATAGTCATGAAAATAAAGAAAACTCTTTAAATGAGAAGGTGTGTCCAAACTTTTGGTCTGCACTGTATAAAAATATGATTGTGTTGATTATTTATGAAAAATAGTGTCATAGAGTGTAGATGGTTAATATTTTATCAATACATTAAATAGTTTAACTAAATAACAAATTAAATAAAAATATTCATATACATTTTGTATGATATTAATTAGTAATATTTCTAACAATGCTTAATAAAATCTGGATTAAAGGCAATTTTTCTGTAAGTCTGAGGGCCCTATTTTAACGATCTAAACGCAAAGTGTAAAGCGCACGGCGCAGGTGCAATCAGGGCGTCTCCAAATCCACTTTTGCTATTTTAACGACGGAATGGCTATTTACATGGTGGAATTTGTTGGCGGAAAAGCTGAACGCTTCTCAAGCGAAGAAAGCAGATCATCTATGGGACAAGCAGGAATCCACCAAAGCTCCACGCAATGAGTCAGTTAATATTTATATGTGTATTTTTGCACGACTATTCAATTAATTGAGTTGGTCTATGGCGCAGTCTATTTTTAGCTCATTAAAATAGCAATGCGCTAGCAATGCGCCAGAAATGCCCCTGAACACACCTCTGTATAGACCAGCACTCCATGGTACAAATGGGTGCAAATGCATTTGCTAATTAAACGACGTGGCGCTGGACAGGAAAATGCGGCGTCAGACTGAAACTAGCAAACACACTTGCGCCGCATTACGCCGGGTGTATGATACGTCTCTGAGTGTCAGAGATTGATACTGAATTTTGAGCTTCTGCAAAGACAGTTTTCCCCAATTTGCACAAGGCCTGATAACTATTAAATGTTAGTATAACACTGTTGAACAATGAATACAAAATCAACAGTGCAGCCAAACCACAAAGGACATTTTAATTCTATAGCTCCAGGCAAGCTCACAGCCTCTAGAGGAACTTCATCGTGGAATTTTTGAAGGGATTTTCAAATTGTCTGTAGTGAACTAATGAACCAGAAGGCCATTGGATAGAAAGTCAGTTCTGCTCCTATACATTCAGTAATTTAGCAGACGCTTTTATCACAAATGACTTACAAATGAGGAACTTCACAAGCAATTTATCATAAAAGAGCCACCAATACTTGCAATGCCGCAACTGCAAGTATAAAGAGTGAGTTAGAACAGTACAAATGACAGTCAAATGCAAACGAGGAAAAAAACTAGAACAGAAAAAAACAGAATTGTGTTTTTCAGGAAATGCCACCACATGTGGTTGAGAAATATAGTGAAGGATCAGATCTAGTTGGGCTTTTGTATCTTTATCGAAGTCATAATTTTCATTTGATAAAACAAAGAATTCAAATGTAACCCAAGCGAGGCTTTTGTCTTCCTCTTGGTCAGTGGATAATCCTGACGGGGTGGAGGGGTTTCGGAAAGTGTTACTGAAGGGGCTTTGGCTTCAGATTCAGCCTGCATAATTAAACAGCCGCTCAAAGGAGAGCTGCGTCCAAATCCACAGTGTACAGCACAACAAAGTGCAAAAAGAGAATTTCTTATTATCTTGAAGGGAGAAATTAGCAGTTAGATGCAACTTTTATTTCCCTCTGTCAGTTTTCCCTTCATCTCTGCATCTTGTCATTCCTTCACCGAGCCCTAATTTCATCAGCATGGAGATTCAGCACATACAAAGGCTCAATTCACAGTGCACACCTCATAAAAATGCCCAGCAGGAAGTTGATTGCTGACAGCCAATCCGCAAACAACAGACAATTAATCTTTCTCCTCCCTTTAGTCTTCAAATTGCCACTTCATTGTTTATTTATTGCTTCTAACATTTCAATGCCATCATTCCTCAGTTCCTATTGTTATCTTCTGTTCCCCTCTCATCATGCTCTTTCTGGAAAGTATGTGATGGTGTGTCATTATCCAGGTCTCCAATTATGGTGGATGGATGTGAGGAAAGTCTGCTGAAAGAATGGAAGCTGAGACTTGGAAGAAAATGTTTGGCCAAAACATCAGATAAGACACTTCCAATATCTCAAATAACATTTACATCACACAAACAATCAAACATAAATACAATGAACCCAAAGTAAACCTAAATCAAGCTATTATTATCATCATTATTATTGTTGTTGTTGTTAAAAATCAGTGTTGGGAACGTTACTTTAAAAAAGTAATTAGTTATAGTTACTCACTACTTGTTCCGAAAAGTAACTGAGTTAGTAACTGAATTACTCTATAATAAAATTAACTAGTTACCAGGGAAAGTAACTATTTGCGTTACTGTAAAAACATGTCAGAGAATTTTCACAAGTCAGTTGAAATGAGTAGAACAGACAGGTACATAACTTTCAATATATATTGCACGTCAACAGACAGCAAGAGTTTTATCCTGCATTTCAAGTATTCTCTTTGTAAGAAAAGTGTTTTTGTCCACTAGCTTTGTAGACGCGTGTCACACATTACATGTACACATTACATGCACGTTCTTGCCTTTGACCATAATGAATTGAAAGTAGTGCTTATATCTTCACCTTGAAAATGCCAACTTTTCATCGGATTGCTCCTGACTCTCCATCTCTGCTGCGAATCTCTGTGTAGTTGTTGCGTGTGTGTGTGTGTGTGTGTTTGGCACCGCTGTCGCTGCCGCATGTGCCGGCATGTGTGTAAAAACGCTGGCATTGATTGGCTACCATGAAACACATGACTCTGACTTAGCCAATTACAACCGCTTATCTCGTCATTAACCCACATACTCACTCGCTGTGTGAGCCAGGGGTCCGTTCAGATTCCATAGTTTATTAAATCAATGCATAGTAACGCACCGCATTTAACGTTCAGTAACGTTAACGGCATTGTAACGACGGGAAAAGTAATTAGTTAACGTTACCGCGTTACTGAAAAAATAACGTTGTTACCTAACGCTGTACTTTTAAACGCCGTTATTCCAAACACTGTTAAAAATTATATAATATTATTGGTAATAATAGTTATAATTGTTGTTGTTGTGTTATTATTATTATTATTATTATTATTATTATTTGTTGCTTTTGTTGTTGTTGTTACTGTTGATGTCTACAATGGCAACTGGCAATAGATTCTACCAAAAGGAATATCCACAAAAAGTGGATGCATGACCTATGACATCAACAATAAAAGATTGCTATCTATGACTGCATCAAAAAAAAAAAAAAAAAAAAAAAAAAAACAGCAAATGTTTTCATGACCCACTTACATTAAAGCCAAAAACATATGATTGTCATTCCAAAACATTTATTTTTAAAAAGACTGCAGAAGTTGCATTTGAAATGACATAATAAAATATATACTGCTCAAATGTAAACAATTGTATTTGGACCTGTTGAGCTCTTAGAACTAAGGCCCTGTCCACACGGAGACACGTTTCCCTGTACATACGCCTAAATTTTGCATTTTATTGGCATTTGGCAACACAGTTCCGGCACTTTGGGAGACTGAAACCAATTTTTATTGCTTTTTAAACCAGGTCCCAGAGTGGATGAATCTGAAAATGCCGCCATTGCGTTTTTGTCTGGACGAATCTGTATATTTTCTGAAACGATGACATCATCAGCCCAAATCTCGCCCCAGACAACGCTACATCATGTAAAGGAAACAAAAACATGAACAAACACTGAACGATTGTCTTTTTATTAACTAAAATTAATACAGATTAATAAAAGTATTGTTCCATAGTCCAAGTCTTCTTCTCCATTTTTAGAGTTTGTCTGTGGCAGAATTACAGTGCCACATACTGGTCTGGCATGTATACTACATCGTTTTGTGTCAGTTTTGTGGTTTCATGTAGATAAAGATACTTCTTGAGACGAGGGGGAAAAAAAGACTGGATAGTTCTAAAAAAGTTGTCAGGAAATAGGCTGGATTCAGTTGTGGGGTTTAACAGAAACTTTATTAGACTGAATATACCAGATGACAGGAGTCATGAGAGAAGACAAAGCAGACTGTTCATGATGAAACTGATCATCAAATACATCATTGATTTTCACATGCATCTCAGTTTGATATCATTTTATCTAATGCAGTGACAGTAAATTTAAATAGAAAAACAGGCTTTTAATTTCCAAACACAAATACACTCTCACTGCAGCTTCAGCCAGAAGCTCACATTGCTCAACAAAACAGCAATTTCTTCACTACAGAGTGTAGTGTTCAGTGTTCAAGCTCTCCAAGGAAGTCAACCCACAAACGCTTGGCTTATTGACCAACTAATATCTGTCTCTGCATATTAAACTTCTCCTTAAAGAAACAGGTCATGACACATCTTACTGTGACTGCTTGATATCCACACTGCAACATTCATTTTTAAATTCAGCCCGCCTAATGCCACTGAAATCTACCACATGGAGCCGAGCTGCTGTGCTGCGGTTGTGACGGTGGGAGGAGAGAGAAATAATTAGCCTGCCAGCAGTCGAGAGCTAAACTAAGTGTAGGAATCCTAATCTTGAAGTGCACAAGCCGCTATCTGTGAAAATGTCACAGTTTGTGAATGTGTGTGTACTAGAGCAGAACAAGATAGAAATGGAAACTTGCTGAAAGAGGACATCAATAAAGCATGTAAAAATCAACTTTTACTGTACTACTGCAAAAAATGCCCACTTGTTGATCTGCTGCTCCCTTTTTCTCTACATACGATTTACATTTGACCTAAAAGTAGCTCTCTATCGACCTCAATAAAGTGTTCTCACTTCAAATGAACACAAACTGGGGTCATTCATCCATTCTTAATATCGCACACTCTTTTTTCCATTTAAATTGAATGACATGGCTGCCAGAGTCAGAGAAAAATCCTTGCAGGAGGAAGCCTCAAGCTAAACCAGCTCAACCAGTTTCTCCAATAGAGAGATCAGGATTTGTTTACAGTGGAATGAGAGCCTGTTCTCCCAAGAGAGAAATATTTATGAATAAGTTAATAACTTAAAACTGTCTAAAGCTTATTAAAAACATAAACATGGATGCAGAGCTGCAGGTTTGCAAGACTTATCCCAAATGTCTTGAGCCACTGACTGACAGACAAAGCAACTGATGATCACAGCTTTTGGAAGTACGCGATCAGTTGGATTAGCAATGTTTCGCTAATGTTTCAAAATGAAACATTGCATTTTTGATCTGAGTTGTTGCCTATTGATATTAATCTTTCTTTTCTTTGGTTTAAAAAGCTGTTTAATCTTAGCAACCAAACATCCCAAAGCTACTTCCCACATCACTCTAATATATTTTCTTAAGGAGGTTTTTAAGATGTTACTATTGACTTTGGGGTAAAGACTGATTGAATAAAAAATGCATAATATATAACACTAACTCTACAAGCTAAGATTTTTCTTTATGTCTTATAATATTAATAATAATTATAATTATTATTATATTTGTAGTAATAGCAGTAGAAAAAGTACATTAGCTAACATTTTGTGTCAATTCTTGTGTCAAATTACTACAGTAAAATTGAGAGAAGCTGCTATAAAAGTCTGAATGAAGTCTGCTATGTTTTATTCTTGGCTACTACAGTATGTCATCTTCATAGAGAAGCACTGAAGCTTCTGGACAGACCTGGCAGTGAGAGCACAGCACAGACCCTGCATGTACTAAATGTCAGTCTTTGAAATGTGCCATACTTAAGTCTCTCACATGTCTTTGTCTCAGGGCCTGCTTCTATCTCACAAACCTGTGTCCTCTTATCCTGTGAGCTGATGCTGCTCTCCCCAACATTCAATCCTTCTCAAAGAGTGTGCAAAGACAGGCACAGTGGCTGTCATGCAAGGCTTTGAAAAGGTGGGTGGTTTACTCACCCTCATACCACCCATATGACCCATATATTTCTTCTGTTGAATATATAGAAGATACTTTGTCCATTATAATAACCACTCAGGCTTTGAAATTATATGAAAATGAGTAAAAGATGTCGTAAATAAATACATAGTATATTTCAAAGGAGAATACTTTTAGTGTTTAATCTGAAGGTGTGTGGGTGTGTGATGTCGTAACAGCTTACATTTTAGTTCATCAAACTGTAAAACTTAAAGCCAATGCATTTCTACCATGGCTCTTTAGACTGTATTTCTTTGCATGTCTGTGGGGTTTGCTTTATCCACTGAAGCTAAAACACTTCAGAATGACCTTCTGCAGGGGTCAGCAACGTAGTCCACAGAGGGAACGTGAAATCGCAAAAAGTACCCATAAAAAGTGTTTATTTTGACCCTTTCTTTTCTAATACAAAGATGTTCTGCAGTGTTGCTAGGTAACATGATAGGTGACCATTTTAATGTGAAAACACTGTAGAGGTGTTGAGACACAGCCCGCACGCTTCCCAAAATCTATATAGATGAAAAATTAGACATCACAGTCCGGATTAACCACAGGTGGACAAAACAGCACAAATTCAGGAATGTATGGGAGTGTGTTTTTCCAGCCAGACAATAAAGCTATTCATTCAATATCCACTGATGACCTTTCTGGTGTCTGCCAGATTGGTCATTAAATGATAATTACAGAATATGTCAAAGATAACCTCACATTACCTTTAACAGTGACAGAAGGAGGAGGAGGAGGAGGAGGAGAAAACCGATCATGAGCAGAGAAATTATTTGGAAAAAATGCAGTGGCTGTATAGAAAATACAGCTTTCAAATTATTAAATTAATGCTTATTTGCAAATCACCTAGTCATTTTGCTCTTGAATGTTTCATTATAATTTTTATTTTAAATTTACATTCATTTTTTATTAAAATTACAATAAAAATCTATTATAATTAAACATATCATGTATATATTATATTTTAAATGTGAATATAATTAAAAATTATTACAATTTTTAAATAAAAATGCCCATGATTTTAGCTGATAAAGCCCTGATAATTTGGCACACTGACATTGGATGCTGATGAGAGGGAACAGCAGCAGAATGAGTAAATGTTTTGGAAACATTCCTGTTGTCTTGCTACCACTGTGCTACCACTGTGCTAATGTGCTAACAGGTCTGTCCCACGACCCCATCACTCACAGCTGGACTAAGGTGACACTGACATTGAAAAAACGACAACACGAACACAAATACACACAGGCAAAAACACACACTTTTTGTATTTAAGCTTTAATATTACCATATATCTGACTATTTCAAGCTCATGCATGCACCACTGAGATCAGACACAAATAGATATTGCAATTTTGCAGATATGCCTTGTGTTATAGGACTCAAATTTGATCATTTTTAAAGATGTATACACTGATGATGGTGATGTGAAAGAGTCTTTAAAAATGAGCTTCATGAAAAATTCTAATATATTTCAAATGAATTCAATCTCTCTAAGTCCCTAGTCACTCTCTGACTATTGCACTTAGTCTTGGATTCATGTTGTGCTAATCACAGGTGAAACATTATCAAAAAAAAAAAAAAAAAAAACAGCAACAGAAAAGTTTAATGAAGCTAGCACTCCCAAAAGTTCTGTTTCTTGCATTTAGCTTAATTTATTTGTTTCTTTCATTCAGAGACATGGGTCACACAGAATGTCCAGCTTGATCTCTTTGAAAAGCAGCTGCACTAGAAAATCAAGTGAAAAACACTTGATTCACCATTCATGTGAAACTAATCCTCATGTGTCTTTTTGGCCTGATTTTATTGTTATTCACTTCACTTCTTCAAGCGGTTTTGACATTTAACCAATGGTTTCACACAAACATGTTCATGGGATAACATAAATTGGCACTAAATACAAGGAACATTCAGAGTAATTATTTACACCAAATCCTGAAGCCAAGTCAGTGTATTTAGTTTAAAATAAAATTACATATATCTTAATAAATGATATATCATTCTAAATAAATTATTAAATGAAAAAAAAAAAACATAAAAACTCATTGTCAAGAGTTTTAAAAGTATGAAGACTTACGAGTGTCCTCTTGTCTGCATGAGAGCCATTCTCTCTTATCTCTCTGTCACACGGGGGGATTTCTGTATCACCAATAAATTCAATTCACAGTCTGACAGGGGAACAATGACACGGTCATCTCCTGGTCCGTTATACAGACAGTACTTTTTTGCGGTTTGTTATTTATGATATGGCGCTGTTAGTCAAAATACATACAAACACAAATAGAAAATAGGAAAATAACACAAGGAAGAATAAGGTGTCCTTCGAAGTAAAAAAAAAAAAAAAAGCTTGTTTGGTTCTGAATACAAAAACACTGTGAGGGACAATTTTTAGCTGCTAAACTGAGAAGTGGGTAAGCACAAAAATTTGTAGGTGATTCCAGAGCTATATTACAGTACATACCCAATCCCCCACCCAAAAAAGTTGTGATAGAATAGAAACTGTAAAATGTTATATATTCTGTAATAGTTTAATACATTAACTATCAATTTTTACAATTTGGATGGATGGATGGAACACACACACCCAC
Source organism: Carassius auratus (assembly GCF_003368295.1). Taxonomy (NCBI): domain Eukaryota; kingdom Metazoa; phylum Chordata; class Actinopteri; order Cypriniformes; family Cyprinidae; genus Carassius; species Carassius auratus. The sequence continues at coordinate 82,105 of NW_020527814.1, forward strand.
ACACTGTGGCAATACAGTATATCTTTGTAGAGTTCACCGTCCTCCATATTCATTCTTATTGTCCAGAGTTTTAGAAGTATGAAGACTTACGAGTGTCCTCTTGTCTGCATGAGAGCCATTCGCTCTTATCTCTCTGTCACACAAGGGGAATTTCTGTATCACCAATAAATTCAATTCACAGTCTGACAGGGGGAACAATGACGCGGCCATCTCCTGGTCCGTTATACAGACAGTACGCTTTTGCGTTTTGTGATTTGGTAAACTGCACTGTTAGAAACCACATACAAACACACACCGAAAATCAGAAAATTAAAATGCAAGGAAGAATAAGATGTAATTTGAATTACAAAAAAATGATTGTTTGGTTTTGAATATAAAAACACTGTGATGGATAATTTTTAGCTGCTAAACTGAGAAGTGGGTGAGCACAAAAATTTGTATGTGATTCTAGAGCTATATTACATACCCAACCCCCCTCCGCCCAACCCCAAAACAGTTGAGATAGAATAAAAACTGTAAAAATGTATATATGTTATAATAGTTTAATGTATTACCTATAAATGTTATTATTTATAATAAATTCCATCTATTCAGATGGCTCAGGCCTAATGCCTAATGCAATCATGACATAACTCTTATTATCATTTTTGCTTATCATTCTAAGCCCAGCCTAATTTACTGTACATATTATGTTTCTTTTTAATAAACTTTCAAAATTATATTGAATAAATATGTACAAATACTTATATATAGCACTTGGCTAAAAAACTGAGACAAAATTTTTGAATGCACACAGCTCTTTGTCTAGTGAAAATGTATATATATATATATATATATATATATATATATAAACATTATACTTGTAAAGAAGACATTACCTAGGCTTGAATTTAAAAATAGCTTCAGCGGCAATGTGCTGTCATGCAGTAATAAAGAAAGTAAATTGTTCAAAGCAAAAAACCTATTCTAGCACTAATGTGATTATTTTCTCCATATACAGTAATCCCCACAGGCTCACTGGATATATGTATAAGTAAAGCCTCATCTTTCCTCATGAAAGCATTCATCAACCCCGATATAAGTAACAACTTACTGTGAGAGTTCAAAAAGGAATTTAGATGCACCACTCAAAGACAGCTAAATCAATCTACTGTACACAAATTCAAGCATGACAGAATCCAAGTGAGAAGGAGATGATGGGCGAAGAGGCTGTGAAGAGGTAGGTACACTCTGCAGTATGTGAAGCAAAATGAAAAGAATGACACGTCCACTGAGAATTGGGCTCCTTAAGGTCAAAGCACAGGTGAAAACAATCAATTTGTTTCCATCACAGACAAATGGCCTTTGAGGAGCTTGTGCACTGCTGTATGCCACCGTTTCCATTGATGTATGTGCTAATGGCTCAATGGCTTGTGGCTTTAAACCAGAAAGGATGATTTCTGGTTCAAATCTCGGACAAGACTCCCTCTCTCTGACTTGTGCTATTGTGCCCTACAGCGAGTTACTTTAAACAATTTTTGTGCTATAGGGGGTGCTGTGTTTATTCTGTAAAATTTAGACATTTATTCACAGTTCACAGTTCTGAGTTTGCAAATTTAGACCAGTATCACCTTCTGGTCCCCTGCTACATATTGCAAGCTGAATTTTATCCAGAAACAGAGATGCTTAAAGTCCTCATATAGCTATTTTAATTCAAATTCAAGAAAAAATAAAACACGTTTTATTATAAACTATGATATTATAAAGTAATAAAATATACTGTAAAAGCCCATTTTTATTTTTCTTCAGATTTATCAAATTAAAGGGTTCATTTTACCCAAATATTATTGAAAGTTATTTTGCATTTAAAAGAAAAAGTTATGTGAAGTCAGTAACCGATTATATTGATCAGATCTCAAACCTAATGAGTTACAGCAGAATGTATAGTTCCCAGCATGCTTAGCTTCAGATTCTGTAAGGAGAGTAAATATTTAAATTAATTTTATTGTATATGTTTTTGTATTGTACTAAAACAATAATAGCAATAATAGCACAACACATTAAATTAATCATTAACTTGTTATACATATTTCTTCCCATAATAAAATAATGAACAAAGCCATATTTTAATATATATACACAGACAGACAGAGCGAGCGAAAGAGAGAGATTATAAAAATCAATCCATCAATAAATAAATAAAAATAATAAAATGGGTAGGTTCTCAAACTTGAAAAATACCACTAATAAAACAATAACAATAAAAAAAAGCTAGCACTGCTGCTGGTGCCCCCATCAAAAACATTGGTGCGTGACACCGCTGCTTAAAGATGCTAAAAATATTCTTCTTTGACCATTCTCCTTGATATTTTCTACCTACAAATAATGTGTTTACTTGTGCCCTTTCCTAAAGCACAGACCACAACAGAACGGTAAGCCTCAAATAACTGCAATCCAAAATAGACACACACAAAAACACACACACACATTTGAAGGTGCTCTCTCACTGTCCAGTGTTGATAAAGCTCATTGATAAGCATTTGATTAGCGTGTCTCACAGATTAATTAGCAATGAATGGAAATAAACTGTGAAAAATGGCATCGTTGTTTGCAAAGGAAGGAGGAAGCAGCGTGGGTGGCAGCGATGGATCTGATGGGCCTGTGAAGGATGAAGCCTCCATGTTTAAACCAATTTTAAACTTCCGCTGCTCACAGTAATGGTCTGTATGGAGCTTCTCCAAGTCAAGGCAAATGAAAGATCAGCATTTGTTCTGCCTCTGAGCGCTGGGAATTCTTAGAGGTCAGAACAGTTGCACTAAAACAGCACACGGAACTTTAAAAGGGTGGATAACTGTCGATAAAATGTTAATCACCGCATTGCTGTTTCATTCGGCAGGTTAATTGCACCATTGTTAAATTGTATTCCAATGTTTTCCACAGGGGTGCAAATTTTTTTTTTCATGTTTTCATTCCATTATGGTCATATATTCACAGCAGCTCAGAGCAGCCAAGGCCGGAGGTTTGGTTTAAATCAATCAAACTATGCAGATGTTTTAGTGCACACAGTGAAATTGCCTATTACAGCTGATCAGTTTTTCTTGTTTAGAAGTATGGAAGGACTGTCCATTATTATAAGTGTTACTGTTATTATTAATAATATTGAAATATTTAATATCATTTTACTGTTTGCTTCAAAAGAGTGAAAAATGAATGCATTTTTAATGTTTTGCTAGTATCTTAAAGAATGCATAGAAAACACTTGAGTATACTTACCCCTCAGCAAAGCCAAGGTGTGTCTATCTATTAGAGTAAATGTGTCAAGCAGTTTCATTGAAACAGACAGTGTTTGGATGAAAGATGGACAAGTATGTGCGGGGGTGACACTGCCACCCTACATCACCTATAACCAGGTCCAGCACTGACTAGAGCCTTTTTTATTATGATATGATAGTATGATGACAGGAAGCAAAGTGGGAGAGAGAGAAAAGGGATGGGATCGGAAAAGGTCTGTGAGCCGGGACCTGAACTCAAGATGCCCGAAGCGCAAAAGTGCTATATGTCGGTGCGCTGCCCACAAGGCTATGAAGAATCATGAAGGCTGGAGCAGTGGCTGCTAAAAATTCTGTTTTGTCATTACATGAATAAATAACATTTAAAAATATATTAAAACAGATATATATTCTTATTTTTACTGTATTTTTGATCAAATAAATGGTCAGTGTAAGCCATTACTTACCATTACTTAGCCATTACTTACACACACACACACACACACACAAACTTATATATACAGATATATATGTATATATATATATATATATATATATATATATATATATATATATATATATATATATATATATATATATATATATATATATATATACTTACAGACTTCAGACTTCTTAACGGTTGCGTTTATTTATTTTTAAAGATTATGCAGTGGTCTCTTACTTTGGCAGGGTCATATCTGTACTTTCCATATACTAAACCTACACTCAATATCGATTTAACAAACTTATATTGTGGAAATATATTGAAATATTCAGCTTAGCCCCAGGCTGTAAAACCTTCTCAATCTGAAAGCTTCTTTCTGTTCAAACTGAACAATTAACAGATAGGATGACTACGATGTTTTCAAGTTCATTCAGGTATGGTATCATTAAGGCAAGATAAGGCGAGATAATCATGTGTCTCTTAATTGCTTCTAGCCAAGACTCAATTCTCTGCTTTTTTTTTTTTTCTAGTCAGGCCAATTTTGTTAACAGAAGATGGCAAGACTAAAACCTTTTATAATAGCTGCCTTGCAGTAGGGATTGTCACAGCATAATGCAATAATCCACCGTGCAAATTATCTCTTTACAACCGTGGTCGCCAATTAACCGAAATCAGCCAGATGAACTCATGCCTTGTAGGGGATACTTTTCACTTTTATCTGGACCGGAGCAGATTTAATTCTCTACATCAGTGTCTAGTAACTGAACCTTTTTACCAGCAGCTGAAGTTGTTTCAGATGCGCAGCAGCAGTGTGACTGAACACAGGCCTGACAGTGGTTTGAAGAGCAAACACTGTCCCGTTAAATGAATGAGGCCATTTACTGTGAGTCAAAATGCATTATTGTGGCTGTTAGCACAACTCAGTTCACCCCTGCTGCTATACGTTATAACTACACTACAGTATTTGCATCCAAAAATCATCATTTTTTTTTGTTGATGGCCATTCAAAATTAACTAAGTTTTCTGACAAAATAAAAGTTTTTACAGTATGTGTTTTATACTGCAGCAGCAAACTTGTTGCAGCAATGTTTATGGCCTTTTGTGCTTTACTTTGAAAGCTCACCAATTATCCTTATACAATTAGTGTTGAAGGCTTTTAATGAAGGCTTTTAATAGGAGTTAATGTTTAAGTGGACTAATTATTCTGTATGCAAATATTAAAACAACAGTGTAATAGTCTCTGTTATTTTAGATATTCTGTATTTAACAGAGAAAAAAAACTTTAGTAATTAGAAAATTAACTAATGGCAATTAGGATGCAATGAGAGTATTGGTAATAATATTTTCTGAAGAATATTGAAACCTGGATTAGTTATCATCTTTGTCTTCATGCATTCCCTCATGCACCACACCATGACAGAAGAGTAAAAATTATAGTGGTGTGTTCCCCCGTGTTTTGTTTTTTTATTTTGGTCAGTTTTTTTTTGTTGTTGTTGTTTCTTATGATTGGTCCTGCAGTCTTCCTCCTCCTGCTGGTGCAGAGGAGCCTTTACCTTGAGGATCATACAAGACTATTTGTGGAAATCGCCAACCTTACCCACTACCCTGACTACCGCCTCTGCATGTACTACAAAACCAGCCTGAACGACATGTGCAAAGTGCGGTTGACCGAAGATGGTCTTCAGGGGAATTTCGCCGCCTTTGTGGAGTGGGTGCTGGTGTCCTGTGGATCACCGCTGACTGTGGACATTGCAGACGACACCAGCGCCACTCCGGACCCAGAGACCAGCCACCATCTCCCGGTTGTGGGGGAGCCAGAGCCTGCTGCCACTGGTGAGCCTTGGTCTGTCGTCAACCATCTGCTGCCTCGGGACTACACTCCTCTGGCTCCACCTTGTCCCTCTGTCCCTCTGGTACTGTCAGGCTCCTCCTTCCCCCTTCCTCCTTCCCTCCTCCAACTCTGGCCTTCCAGATCCCCACCCTGGACGCTGGCGACATCTGCTAAACCTTGGCCCTCTGGATCCTCGGTGTCACTCTGGCTCATTGGCTCTCTGCCTCGGGCTCCTCCACCACCTGCTCCGCCACCGCCGGTCGGGCCCCTGGAGACGTCAGTCCTTCCTCCAACATGGCTCCTCCCTCTGTCGGTTCCACCATGGGCTGCCATCATAGCTGTGGCCTAGGTCCCACCTGGCCCCTCCTGCTCCAAGTCCCTACTGTCTCCGCCCTAGCTCCTCCCTCTGTCGTCACCTCCCGGACTCTGTTGTTCGTACTCCTCCCAGTGTCTAGTCGTTATCCTCATTTTCGTTCCCCATATAAGTTGCATTCTGTTCAGTGGTTGTTTGTCCGGTCTTGTCGAGGTGTATGTGTGTTTTCTCCCTTCTTTCTATGGATCACCCCATGTGGATTATTAAAGACTGTGTATCATTATCTTCTTCATCTTTTGGGTCAAAAGAGCAATTTTAGAAATGATATATTTTAGGGGTAAGCATAATAAGAAAAATTATCATAATAATCATCATCACTACAGAAGTTCCCATGACCATTTCATGACTTTTTTTCATTATGTATAATTAATATAACAATTTCATAAATCATTTTATGGAACAACAGGAGGGTCAGTAAATGATGACAGACATTTATTTTTTAGCTGAACAATTCCAAATGAATCTTGATAAGCACAGTGTTTTGGCAGCGACATACAGCACATAATGCATGAATAGGTTAAATATGAATTCATTTTTATGAGAGATCACCATATCCTGAAGGGACTGACAGATTCGTTGCACTTCACAAATCCAAACAAGATCTTTGGGAGTTTTGAAAAATAAAAAAATAAAAAAATACATACATAAAAATACCCACACCCCTGGATTCTGAAATAAATATTTTAAAGTATGCTATTGAGACAGACTCTTCTTTCAAAATGTTACATTATGTGAAATGTCCGCAGTTGGTAAATGTCTGGAAATTGTCGGGAAGAGTAAAACACACACTCCGCTGCCTCTGCAGTGCTGTAGTGTCACTCTTTGCTAATGGAAAGCACACCAGGCAAATGAGATCACGACTTCCTGCAAATGAGGTGTGCAGTAGAGAACAGCAGTCTTCTTTAAAGAGCACCGCACAAACAAGAACAACACACACACAACATCAATACATACCACTGCATACGTACACACACACACACCATTTTTAGGCAGAGCAGGCTGTAGGGTGCTCAGTAAGAGTAAACAAAGCTTTTAATTAAAGTTTCAGCATGAGTGGCCCCACTAGTCTTCCTTGACCACCACACCTTGTGCTTTTCATCTATGTATGTTTCTTCAACCCTGATATGTATTTGTTTGTTTATTTATATTTCTTTTCAGATAAAAGACACAGTTCAGTGCTGCTGTTGAAATGCAGTACTGCGTGCATGCCACAGATTTGGCATCTAACCAGATGAAACAAAGAGAGAGCACACACACATACACACACACAGCGGAAGAAGCAGCAGCTGCTGAAACCGCCTCAGTGACGAGGATTTGATTTAATATCCAAATCACAAATTCTTAATTATCTTATCTCACAATCCCTGAACACGCTGCAATGACTAAAAGAAACAATAGACAGAGAGGAAAACAATATATGAAAACAATATGAAAACAATCATTTATCTATAGTAATACAGTTCTGTTTTTCTCTCTCTCTCTTTCTCTCTCTCAAGTATTAAGTACCTTATTTAGCTTAATCCTTGAGTAGCTTCATAAAACACCACCTACATTTTATTGCCAATGGCAATGTGTCATCATTGCCTAAATAATGACATGCACTCTAAGGAAAATACATAAAGGCTAATGACTATTTTTCTCACTGCAATGTTTACCTGTAATATTGCCGGCTGTAGTAATAGCTTAGTCACGACCAAATTACAAAAGGTACAAATTATTACGTACATAATTTATCAGAAAACGACAGTATACAATGGTCTATTACCAATGAAGCAAAATAAACACGACCTAATTTGCTCTAAACCAGAATCACTTCCTGGCATCAGCATTACAGGCACATAGTATTGAATGTACATTTAGCTTTTGTAGTTATACTGTAAGTCAGGGATTGGCTAATTCTATGCATGATGATGACGACATCAAACATGATTGTGTTAGCCTGTAAATGTAATCAAATAGGATATGTGAATATTATTTTATGGTTATAATGCTATCAATGAACACATAATGACTTTTAATGTATCATGATTGTGTACACTGTGCAAAATGAATTTTGGAAATTTGTCAGTCTGGAAATGTATAATATTCATCGTCATTTTTAATGCATTTTTAATATAAAAGGTCCTGTCAGCCGTTTTGTCACTGCGTGAAAGTCATGCTAGTAGAAATGTGAAAACTGGACCGCATGTGTAACAAAGAACAAATACATCATCTGTGAGGGATTTAAGGCTTTTCAAAGCAGAAAATTAAATAAATGGCAGAAAGAGCATCTATTCAGCTGCTTGTTGCCAAAGAACATAACGCAGATTCACATAAGCCTCAAATAGAAGGAAAGAGGGTGAAATGAACGGACATTAAAGGAACAGATATTTGGTAGGAGATAAATCTGAAGTAGGAGAGCGAAAGAAGCAAGATGAGTTGTCAAGTGGGTGCCTGTAGTCAATTACACGCTCAGCGTACTAAAACAAAATGGCTCCATCTGAGCAGTGTTACAGCAGACAGTGCTCGGGTAGGCTGAAGATCTTTAACAAATGACTTTCCATGCCCGGATATGAAGAGAAGAACCTCACAAGTTCACATAAACATAGAGGAGTTCTGGGATTGAAGCAATGGGGGAAGTGAAGGGTTTTGGGTCAAAAGGCAATGCCTGTATATGTTTATGTCCTTCAGGTTAGTTGCATTAGTGATGCAGTTTCAGAGAACATGAAATCCTTGATCCTTGGTTTTCAGGGCTGAGCTGCCATTAAGTTTAAGGAGCCTACACAGGTAAACAAATCCATACTATAAATTATAAACAGTATAAATAAGTAAAATACTGTGCAAATAAAAAACATTTTTTACAGCAGTGCTTACCAAACATGGAACTTGCAGTCAAATAAATGCTCAGCTACTACCAATTAAACTACGAGTGTAATTAGTCATGTTGTTAGAAAGATTTAGTGTGTGAATCAAAATATTTTGAAAATGAAATGTTCTTCATCTAAATATCTGCCAATGTGCATTACTGTTAAATATTTATGGGTTGTTTGGAGAAAAGTAAGTTTTAACTATTACAGTCTATCCTAGTAGTTATCCTCAAACTTATTATTAGCCTCATCTAAAATATAATACTATCATAAAATAATACTGTTTTTAACAGAATTTTACCAAATGTATTGTCACAAAATACAAAAATATTAACAATGAAAATGAGGACTGATAGGATCATTTTCGATCATTCTGCACTTCAATTCAATCATGTTCAATCCCTAAAACATTTAGATCATTACAGCAATATTTTCAAATTGTATCATTTGTAAAAATGGTACAAATGTCAGTGTTTTGAATCTGTTCATTTAAATGAAACACCCAAACAGGTTCAAGTGAATGAATTCTACATCTGATAAAAAGGATCATTTACTTTTGTAGAGAGCTAGTAAACTCAATGGACTTCAGTGGACAGAGTGCATTTGTGCGAGCGAGTGACAGGAAAAAAGTGCAAAGCTATTTTCTCCTTGACAGTATTTTCACATGAAACAGCCCTAGCAGCCGGTGTAATGTCAGCTTTAACACTATACAGTCCTGACACTTTGGTCGCCTACATGTCACAATTCCATTGCTTGTTTTATTTATTTATTTATTTTTTTTTGTTATCCCACACCCCCCAATGCAGAGGGAATTGAGAAATCTACAGTACCTCCTATAAATGCTTCTCACAGGCCATGAAATTGTATATTTGTATAAAAAAAATTAATAAATCCAGTAACAACAGATCAACAATCATCTTTTTCCTTTGCAAATTGTCATAATTTTGATAAACATCCATGGTGATATTGTCAGATGAGCTACAGTAGTTTTTCATTCTTGTCAATTTCCTTCTTGTCAGTTTTTAGCTGTGGATTATTGCTAGAGGCGTGAGGGATCAGTATATCATCCATAAGGGCCTTTATACATGAGTAAGTTTAAATTGATAATCATCTCTCACACATATACTGCAATTCATAACGACAGATAAACTTACACAACATGCATTATTCTCTTCTGTCACACTCAGAACTTATTCTGCCCAAGGCATCCTCTCAGGCATGAAGCTGTATATTTATGTAGAACGTGTCATTAACATGACAGAGCTTTCATGCATGTGACATGCTAACGTCTCAGCTTACAGGCCTTCAGTGCCATATTTATAGTAGAAAAGCATATGTAACCCATGCTTGGTGACCCAGTGCAATGTTCATGCAAGCATTACATTCTGCGTCATGTAATTCTCACTTCATAACCTTCATGTGTAATGGCCACTCTAGCTCAAGGTTAACACTATTTTACACAGTTTTCTTTGTAGAGAAAGAAAGATTTCAACTTTCCTTTGGATGGATGAATAGAAATGCATGAAGAAAATTAGGCTTGATCTTATCAAATAATTAACTTGGATAGGTTTGGTGCTCTAATATACTCAACATCCATTTGACAGTTTGTTCTTGTCGATATCTTGTGCTATCAAGGAGGTCACTTGCTGTTGTTTTTGACATAATGAAATATTTATGATAATATGCTTTATACAACTGCACACACTTTCGGATTGCATTGTGCAGAATGAAAGTGCAAAAAAGTTCCATCCATCACTTATCCATCTAAAAGCTAAGTAGCTAACAATAAATGATAAATTTAACTAGTCATTCATTGAGCTAACTATTACTGTAAACATTCAATTTAACTATATTAGCTATATTTATTCAGGTAGTAACCTGTAGCTACAAATGTTTATTTGAAATTATTCTGGTAGCCAGTGATAAACATTCACTTTAACTAATCATTTAGGTAATAAACTATAAATGTTCATTTTAGCTAATTTATCAGATAATTAACTATATATGTTGACTTTAAATAATCATCATTCAGGTAGCTAGCTACAGTATGCAGTAAACATTCAATGTAATTAAGTAATTTTTCAAGTACTAATTAAATGGTCACTTATTCAGGTAATTATGTACCTGAATGAGCCGTATCATCCTGTAGCCCAAGACTGGTTGCTCACTAAAGCTACGAAGGGCTGAGTCTGGTCAGATGGGAGACCTCCTGGGAGAACTAGGTTACTGTTGGAAGAGGTGCTAGTGAGGACAGCAGTGGGTGCTCACCTGTGGTCTGTGTGGGTCCCAGTGCCCCAATGTAGTGAAGTGGACACTATACTGTAAAAAGCACCATCTCAGATGAGATATTAAACCAAAGTCCCGACTCTCTTGGAAAGAGTAGGGTTTTATCCCCAGTGTCCTTGCCAATTTCCCTTCACTGTCAGTCATGGCCTCCCAATAATCCCCATCTATTGAATTGGCTGTATCACTCTCTCTTCTCTCCACCTGTAGCTGGAGTGTGGTGAGCACACTGGCGCCACTATACCAGGTGAATGCTGCACACTCATGTTGGTTGAGGAGAGATGCCTCATATGATTGTAAATTGCTTTAGGTGTATGGCAATACACAATAAAGTGCTAAATAAACCCCTCATTCATCCATTTAATCATTCATTAAAATGTTTTATTCAACTTATTCAGGTAGCTAGCAATAAATGCACACTTTAATCATTCCGGTAGCTAGAAATATTGTATATTTTCAATTTAACTAAGGCAATTAGCTATTCAGTACCTAGCAATAACCACTCACTTCAGGTATTCAGCTAGCAGTGAACATTGACTTTAACCTCACTGAACAGGATTCTCAAAAAAAAAAAAAAAAAAAAAAAGCAACTAGGTGCCCAGAAAAAGAAAAATGACCACAGAAGAGGCCCTTGCCGCTACACTGTTTCAGAGCACAATAGCACTTAGCCAGAAGCATTAGTGCAGAGTATTTGTCGGTCCTAACCATACAATGCTTGGAGAATTCTGTGACGCAATGAGAATGCAACATGTTGTGGAACGGACATCTTAACTGAAATGATCGAATCAGGTCTGAATTTCTGCAAAGCGCCTCAGCTGGGATACATTAAAGCCTGCGGAATTGAAAATGATGTCTCTTCATCTCTCCTCTTTTCAAATAAAGCCACAAATACCCCCAAGCCAAATTTAGCTCGCACAGAAGACACTGATGGACAGTTTTGATCTCAGTATTAAATAAATATTTTTGGCTGATTTCTATTTTGAGGCTTTGCAAAGAATAGAATTCACTAAAATAGCACATGAAGTTTTCTGGTCATGCTATAAACTCTTGCCAAGGTTAAAAGCCATGTAAAAAAAACTCCTGACCCAGACTAGGACCTGGGAAACCAGAACCAGTTCAGGAACATTTATCATCTCGAGTGGTCTATAGGCCAAGGTTTAAGAATAAAAACTGCAAGAAGTTAAAGGTCAAAATGAAATATTAATAATATAGACCCTGGCAAATCCCTTTTTGATCTATTCAACGACTGTTATATGTTTAAAAAATATGTCTGTCTTGATACTCTACAGATATGATTGGCTTGAAAACACTTTTTATAAAAACATTATCAATCCTTTTTTGGGAATTTAAAGAAATCAGTTAGCTTCCCCTCTGGTCTGAACCAGCAGACATTGTTCTGTTCTTGTATATCAGCAATGGAAGTGCCTATTCTTTGCATACCTGGCCAGAGCTGACACTGATCTTTTCAATAATAACGTATAAGCCTCCTTGTTCTCATATTTAATTCATATCTATATCAGCTCTTGAATACTTCCACTGAGCAGTTGTTGGGATGCATACTAAGCGATCACTGGACCACCTGCAAATGGGTATCGGAATTACGACAAGTATCGACAAGCTACTGAAGTGTACTGTGTCAGACTTGATTGATGTAAACAAAGTGTGTGCTCAATCATAATAGAAAGGTTCACTCTTTGCATGCACATATGCGTGAAAAGTGCTTCACAGTTTTCCTTAGCATATAAATGAGCCACCTGTGCCACAGCAAATTAATAACAGGAATATTATGTAATGCTGTCTTACCTGAATAGCAGGTGTCATCAAGTGGAGAAAGCATGTAAAACAGAAAGAAAAGATAAGCACCTGTCAGTGGGAATCAAAAAGCATTTTTCACAGATATTTATAGTGTGCAGCATATAACCATTGCTTTTACACGAGCTGTATAGAGAAAAATTCATGTAAAAAAGGCAGGTCAGGATTTCACATTTAAATTCAGTCACAATTTATCCAGGAAAAAATTCAAGTGCCCTTCATGAATATTCAGAGGACTGCAGGCCTACTGTGCATAAACCATTCAAATCTAACACTTAAAAAGGTGATATATTCCTGATGAGAAAATTCCTGAGAATCACTCCCTGTTAACTCTCCTTCAGACTCACAGGGGTTGTACAATTTTATCAGGGTGATTCATTGAATGATCTCATCATTCATATTCCATCTAGGATGTACTGTTCCTGATCACAATCATGCCAAATTAAAGACAAAAAAGAGGGGGAAAAATATACAATCTTATAGTTTTCTAAATGTGGAAAATTGTTTTAATGATGTCACTTTAACTGTTCAAACTCAATAATGGATGAATGGCTTCAGTGGATAAAGGAAGTTAATTAAGGCATGTTTCTGGAAGAATTTTGTCAGTTTATTTTAAAATAACATTGAATGGGTTTGTTTACACCTAGTCTGATTTTGTCATGAAATAATTTGCCATTATGTGTCTTTCATCAGCACTCAGGCCACCCATCAAAAAGTCCATATTTTCATATGATGCTTTAATACTGTATTTGATATAAAATTGATATGACTCGTCTTTACCTGCAGTACGGAGTCATTAACAAGCTGCTTATACAATAAAAAGCTGCTTTGACACTGACAAACGAGAGAAGACTTCTGCTAGTTGTGTCCCACATTGGACTGTATGTAAATATCCACCTAATCCAGTGCTCGTTTTGTTTTAGATCTTAAAAAACGTCCCACCACTACTTCACTGTGAGAATTCACTGCACGAGAATTGCATGTTTTTGAAAGTTCCTCTGAAACCTCCCCCCCTAGCTCCGCCTGTATAGATCTGCTATGGGTTATTTTAAACGCTATTTGTGCAGCAGCAGCAGTATGACTGAAATACTCACAGCACCACATCGGGACAAGTATGGCCAGTATCAAGTAGTTGCTTTGAAGCAGCAGCAATAATTTACAACAACAGCAATAACCAACAGCAGCAGCATACTGCAGCTGATCTATTCCGACAAGTCCAAATATATTAACATTTTCATACCCATTACCATACTAAAAATCGTTCAAGAGTTCTCATGATAGAATGAATCATCAGTCCTAATTAATCAAACTAAACAGCAAACAATTTCAGACCTTTTTGCAAACCCATTTACCTGATGAAAGTGATTAATTCATTTCAGTGCCGATGTCCTGCAGAGTTTCAGCTTCAACCCTGGAAAAAAAACCTCACTTCTCTGTATCCTTAGTAATCCTGAATACCTTGATTAGCCTGTTCAGGTGTGTTTAATTAGGGTTAGGGCTAAACTCTGCAGGACAGCGGCACTCCAACGACCTTCCAAACACCCCAAATTGTTCAAATGTTAAAAGTCTGGATAAAGATATAAGGATTTAACCCAATGTATGATCATCATTTAATGAATAATTCCTGCCATATTTAATAGAAAATATACACAAACATCTCTCTGAAACAAATTCAGTTTACCACTAGCTTTCCATATAGGTAATAATAGCATGATGTTCATTTCTGCAGGCAATAAGCACTGACTTTTGAGCTTAGCACTGTTTATCTGGACTGTGGGTGGTTGGTGAATAAGATGCAGATTTTTGCATTGAAATATCACATGGAACTGTTGAGCGAACAAAGTGCCAACACATTTGGAGTACATGCGTTAACCACTATCCCAAGACTTCAACTTCCATTCCATTCTCCTCTTTTTTTTCATAAGGTTTTCAGTCCCTTCCTCCTGTTTTGGGACTCTGATAAGGAAGGCCAAGCTATTCAATTTATCTTTTCTCCTCTCTTTGGCATTATCAGTCTATTCAATCAGGAGTCTTTAGAGATGTCTCCACAGTCTCTCCGTCCCTCTCTGTCAATCTAATCTCAGCAGCTCCGTCTGACAACAGGGGGGAACACACACATCCACTCACACACTCCATCAGACTATGGCTGCAGGTTTTGAGTCTCTATGATATGATCTAGACTGTCAAGATACTGTTGAAATACACCTCTCTCTGTCTTTTCTCCTCCCACATACATACACGCTCATAGAAACGGAAGTACAGAGACATCAAATGACACCTGCTCTTTTTTTTTCTGTGAAAAGCAAGCCACTCCAAATAAATGACTCCTGTGGTGAGAACAACTAAAATAGTACTCACATCACAAGAGCCCTGCAGAGTGTGGACTTTACATCTACAAATTCCCAGAGCAGGATGCCAGATCTAAAATAATACAGAGCATGTGACTAGGTCATGAACCGCATTCTACCGGCATGAGGGTGAAGTGGTCATGTTAGGCAGTCTGCAATTGGTGTCACTTGATCAAATACCAGCATGGTCTGCAGCAGGTGGCCGGGGGGCTGGGTGGTAACCAAAGGGCATCACTAGCACGAGGGATTATGTAGGGGGAGGGCCAGCTGGTATTGGTGAATGGACAGGTTTCGGATTGGAGATGCCAAATAGGGCCGCGCGGATAGTCTCAGAGTCCCACAGACACAGTGAACCATCTAAACATGATGGTGCCAAGAGCCTGGAGGTGCCAGGGAAGAAAGCCCACAGATTCAACACAATGTTTGTAGTCCAACCCTGGATAATGTGAACTGAAGGACAAGGAAATGGAAATGCAACAGACTGAGGAACACCATGTGTGTGAATTCTGCTGTGGTGCACTGCAATATTGACTCCCGATATGGACCCCTGAATGCTGAGATCACTGTAGTTTAAAGGAGTGAACGTGTTCAGAGTAGCTGGAGTGGGATTATTGTATGGATGTGTGTGTGTGTGTGCGTGTGTGTGTGTGTGCGTGTGTGTGTGTGTGTGTGTGTGTGTGTGTGTGTGTGTGTGTAAGAGAGAGAGAGAGAATGAGACCGAGAGGAGGTCTATAGCATGTCTTTAGAGAAGAAAGACTATAATTTTCATATAATAACAGACAGTTACTTAGAACAAATTATGAAATGATAGCTGGAACAATAGAGACAGAGAGAAAGATAGAATGAAAGACAGACTGAACAGATATGTACTGTAGATAGAACAAAAGACAGACAGATAGATAGATAGATAGATAGATAGATAGATAGATAGATAGATAGATAGATAGATAGATAGATAGATAGATAGATAGATAGATAGATAGATAGATAGATAGATAGATAGATAGATAGATAGATAGATAGATAGACAGATAGATAGATAGATCCACAGAATGACAGAAAAAACTGCAGGACACTTCATAGAACAATATATGGACATAATAACAGAGGTAAAATTACAAAATGAAAGATCAAACATTAGCCAGAAAGACAGACACACACATAGACAGGTAATAGAAAAAAACTGCAGAAAGGAATGACAGTGAATTTGAAACTTGATTGAAGAAAATGAAAAACAGACTGATTGATTGACTGATTCATTTTATGTTTATAGATATATCAAGCTGCCCTTGATAATTTCCTGGAAGTTAAGACTCATGAAGTTTTAAACACTAATGTCAATCTATTCGTGTCCTCATCTCCGCTGTCATTCAGAGATGCAGCACGACTGTAACACTGCTGAGTTTTAAATTTGGTTCCTGCTGCGAGAGAATGTTCACAGCAGCGTCCCTGGTTTCGGCCACTCAAAGGACGAGTAGGGGACTTGAGGCTCCATGTTCTGCTCAGTCACAAAAGAATTGGAGATAGAGAGAAACTTTTTTTTCTCTTTTTTTAAAGAGGGAGAGACAAAATTTTGCTCCAGCCACTAGATGATTCATGAAGAACCTGCACGTGGCATATAAATGAAACCAGGTGCGATAAGGCACTCATCTCTTCCCTTTCTGACGAGCATAAAACTCTTTCCTCTCTTCACCCCTGCTCTCTGGTTTGCTGGGGTGCCGCCGACCACCTCGGACAGGCAGTTCAGCACACTGCCATACCCTGAGGGAGGATAAAATGAGATTTAAGAGGAAAAAAAGAGAGGAAAAAGGAATGACCAGAGAGTCCAGTGAGGAGTAATATTCAACATGCCCTGGCAGCAGTCGTCTAAATGCTAATCCACTATCAGGTACACACTGGCTCATAGTCCTGCGGCTATAAAATAGCTCTATCAGTGTGTGCCAGGAAATTACAACAGCTTAATTCAATTAAGACACAGTCACTGCACGGAGTGGACATGACAGTTAGCACTAGCATTGTGCAGCGGAGACCGTGACCTTTTTCAGCACTTTGAAGCATTGACAGCGGACATCGTTCCCGAAGGCAATATGTCACAAATGTTTTGACCCATTAAAATCTCCTAAAGCTGTTTTCCATCATCCATCATAGAAATTAAAATTCTGCCATCATTTACTCACGCTTCTATTTTTTACCCACTCAAAGAAAGTCAATGGTGTCCAAAACAACATTGTGCCCCATTAACTTTTATTGTATGGACTTGTTTTCCACAGGAAACACTTTAATAAAGTCATACCAGTTTGAAACAATAAATTGTGACAGTTTTCTTTTTTTTAGTGAACAGCCCCTTTAACACGTTATAAAAAATAATTTCACGTATTTGAATAGCATGACAAACCCCAAGGCACGTATTTTGCATGACTCAATTGAATAATCAGATAAATTAACTGACCTCTCCAACAGCATATTTAAGTGATTTCAAAGGAAATTCAATATTGCAAGTCAATAAGAAAGTGTTTTCATAGACCATCTGTGCAAAGAACAGCTGGCTCTGCGGTGAAAAGAACTTCCTGATCCTGATGCAAGCAACATATTTCTTGCTCTGCAGGTAAATTGCCATGTAATTGCTTGATGTGCTACCAAACATGGTGCAAAAAGCAAAACAACCACTTCAAGTCCATTTTAGTGATGGCACTCACGTCATTACTGTGTGCCGCATATACAGGAAAATCTCCTGGAAACAAGGATGCTGGAACCAAAAATTAAGGCAATCAGAGGGGAGTAGGTCTCTAAACTAATGCTATGAATGTGGGAGCTCTTCCACTTATCAGTACTTTTTTGTTAACCGAAATTAAGCTAAAATTAAATAGTACTAGATATATACGTACTAGATAAAAAAATAAGACTTCAAATTAGAAAAGTTGAGATAAAATAAGTTGAAGTTGAACTACTAAAATTATTAAACAACAACAAACATAAAGCTGAACAAAAATACCTAAAAAAAAAAGATAAAATGACAAAAGCAAAACAAAATGATCAAACTAAAATTCAAATGAAAACTGAAAATATACAAATAAAATCATATTCAAAACATTAATAAATACTCTAATTGTATATAAATAGTATAAAAATAACACTGATTATAATCAGTCAAAATGAAGTGAGCATAACTACCAGAAAAAGAAAAAGATAATATATAAAATCTTACTGTCTTTTATTAATTTGATTAATACTGATTTAGGTCAAATTCCCATAAAGACACCTATATGCCCAACAAAAAAAAGCTGCTCTTTTCTCCGGCTTAGAACAGCACATTATATATTCACCATCAAACCACAGACATGGTCTTTCCTTCCTCCCTCTCAGTCTTTTCTCTGTTTATGACTGACAATGTGTTTGCATCACTTTCAACTCATCTGTTGCAACAGAAAGACTGCACAAACAGATCCCAATAACATTTACTTCTGTCAAATTATGAGCTATTCACTTGTCAGGAAAATTCCAATCCAAAGCAATCCTCACTATGCCCTACTTTAAGTTCTTAAAAACAAAGGGATGGGATCTGGAAATATTTCCCACTGTCTGTTAAATTAATTTAAACCCCAGTAAGATTTTAATTTACCTACATTTTCTAATAAAGAGACTACTCATTTATGTTTGGAGTGAGCTGAAGAGTACCATCACATTCCTGCAGCTCACTTCAAAGGTGTAAAAATGGCATTTGGAATCTGCCCAGGATCCCATTTTGCTTCTGTCCCTTGATATCTAAATGAAAATACACAGGTATTCCCAAAATGACAATTGTAAAGTCATCTGCTCTTTTTAGTACAAACTAAACTGCACTTGCATTTTTTTACAGTCTGCACATGAATTCCTCCCTGCTTTGTGTAAGTGTGTTTGATTTCAGTGACAGGACAGTTAGTTTGAAGTTTATTTGCATGTGTTTGCATTCCTCCCACCCTTCTCCTCGGTGAGCGTAAAATCTGCTGAGGGAAAAAAAGTCAAGTGTTTTTTGAAGTGAAGATGTCGTGAAGCCTGAAGAGGAGTTTAGGAGTTCTCCACTGATTTCAAAAGGAGTTGTGAATACTCATCTGAATAATTATACCCACTCTCTGCTTTATTCTGTCAGTCCAAACGCTTTCCCTGCGTACATTAATGGCAGCTCCGCGCCAATCCTGCCCTAGATATTAGCGTTTCCCTAAAATAAAAAAGTAGAGATGATAAAAAGTAAAAAAAATCAAAGTGAAATGTCCACTAATGGATATAAAGTTTTTATCTTGTGCAAAGGTACATTTATACACACACACACATAAGCATAGACATACAACCAAACTGCCACTTTTATAACTATGCTTTGTAAATAGCAAAAGGACTAATCCACATTAGCCCTTATATTTAGGAAGAGACTGTCAGTTTAGCGCACAATACCCATCAGATGGTCAGCAAATGGACTGTGAACATGCCATCTGAGTCTAGCACGAGGTTGAAGCTCCAAATTTGCATCAGTGAACACAAATCCCATCATGAGGAGCTTCATTTAAACCAATCCAAATACATAATCAAATGTAAGCAAGAGCCCATTGGCAAAACTGCACCGTTCAGTGGGGTTAAAATGAGTTAAGACCCTTTTTCTGAGATTTGCGCAATGTTACATCAGCACAAACTAGCTGATGATGATGAGAGAGAATAAAAAGCATGAATGGAGATGACAGAGAGAAAAAGTCTATTTTGGACTCTTAGCAGAGCAAACGTGCAAGTTCTAATCCAAATGAGTTCATGTGTGTTTCCAGCTGTACCACTAAGGTCTTTGCATCACACTGGCAGCCTTACGAATGGTTGCACTGCAGTGTTACTGTGCACAAACACAAGAAAAGTTGGCACAACGGGCAAAAAATTGCCACCCCCATCTCCACTTCCTCACATTCATTATGAGAGTTCAGCAAGTCATTATAGTACTTTTATCCAAATGTGAGTAAAAATCAGTTGTTCTGACTTGAGTGCTGCAGTTTATGAGTAATTACGGAGCACAAGCAGTTACACCAGTAGAGATAATTAGTGCTGTTCAGCGTGCAGCACTTTAACTGTGAGAGACACTCACGCTCAAAGATTCATGTTTTGAAGTCAAGAGTTTTGTTTCAAATTAAGCCAGTTCAAAATTGAAAAAAAAATGCATGTAATAAAAACCAATTTAATGAAATAAGGCATTTAAAAACAAGTGAGAAGACCGAAAATATTATTGGACTTAACATATTAGGATGACGGGAAAAAAAACTCTCATTATCAGAAAACAGAGAAAATGTTCCTGATCATTTCCAAAACAAAAGCAATCTCTTGGAAGAAAAGCACTGGAAAAGACACAGCATGTCATAGTTCTGCGGCAACAAGGCTTTCCGCATCTAAGTGCGACTCTGTGCACATATAAATTAGAAAACACAATAAGTGCATGCAGAAGTAACCATGCAAAACTGAATGGGTGATGAAATTGTGCAAGAGTGATGGCTTGCACAGAATTATTTATGATGACGTGTCAGGAGAGCATAGCAGCATATATTCAGTACATACATTTACATATCACAGTTTTACTCAGTCGCTTCGGTGCATTTCTCAAATAATCCTTAATATTTGTAAAAAAAAAAAAAAAAAAAGGAAGTGTATTTCTTTTTCAAGTTTTAAATAAACAAGGCTAAATTTTAAGCATTTAGGAGGTAGATCAAGAGGGTAGATTATGAGTCTAAAACAGACCATATAATTAAGGGACGTTTTATTTGTCTGTCACATGAAAAGTGGTCAAAATCAGAAAATGTGGGAAAGGGAAATTAAAACTAGCAGAAGGATTATAGAGAGGATGTGCTGCCATGCAGGTTCAAATTTACTTCAAAGATGAAAGGACAAGATAAAATGTCCTGCCAGACATACAGGGCCTCAAAGAGCTGAACACCCTGTAAAACCTCTCGAAGATCCACTGCATGACACAAGAACAGGATTACTGAAGAGGATCTCAGCATCTCTGCAGTCCCTGGGCCCTCCCCCCTACCTGGGACTGAACCTGCCACCATAGTTTAGAAGACTTACATCCTTTACCATTAGGCTCAGACGGATCCATTGGGCCATAAAGGGCAATGACAATAAAAACATGTCTCATCTCATCAGCCGCTTCATAGCTGCTGACATTGACTACCTTCCCCAGGCTTCACTTCCTCTCGCTTGTGAATGACACCACACACAGTTCTGATTCCATTACGAACAACTTTTTGAAAATACAAATATAAATCTAAATATAAAAAGTGGGTGTAGGACTTCATAAACGGAATCCGTGCAGCCAACACATTTGATTTCCTAGATGATCAATGACAAGAATTATTTTGAGAATTAAGTCTTCAAGAAAAGAAAAAAAGGGAACTTTTGTAGATAATAAAGGACAGACAGACTGATTACATTTAGACAGACCGACTGACCGACCGACCGATCGATCGATCTTCAATTAATTAGCCAAGTTTTAAATCACTCTGGTGCAAACTGAATCTGAAATTACATTGACCCAGGCTTAACTGGTTTTGTACAAAGCCATTAGAATTTGGTTTAGAAGTGCTCTGATGAGAATGGCTCTGCTCTTTCCAGAGACAACTGATCATGTCTTTGGTGTAAACATAAGCACTACACAAAAACTAAAAGAAAGTCATAGCAACCCAGTGCATGCATCCTTTTCATGTTCATGTCCTTTTCAACCCAGTTCATGGCTCGTTTCCATTTGTTTTGTTTTTTAATCTTAAGAACTGTACATGAATAAAAGCAGATCGAGTACATACTGTATATTACAAGAGAAAACTTTCTCCAGCACCTGTGGCAGAGCTTTATGTTGAGCTAACAGTGAGTCTTCTTGTTTCTTGTTACTTTACATAACAGTCCGCAGCCAGCACAATTCCCATCTCTGAGTAATGTTTGCAAATGGATAATTATGTAAGGCTTTGTTTTGACCACTGCTCTCAAGAGCTCAGTTTCCACTTAGTTTCGAAGGGCATCTAGTTTTAAAGCCCATTTGTCTCACTGCAGCATTGGGACATGCAAGCCAATTACTATACCACACAGCCCAAGAAAACCACCAATTCAGTGCTTAGCTTTCTGCTGCTCTTTTTATGTTCCCCCAGACAGGACCGAGAAGCTGCGAATAATGTATCATACAAGATTCATGTTAACAAGCGAGTCTAGAGGCTCAGTGCTAAATTAATAAAGTAGATGCAGCCGATTAAGTGATTAGGTGAAATGAACTTTTATCATCAGGTTTTAATGCTTCATACTTTCTCCTTTTTCATTTCAAGCTCAGGGGAGTCATGAGCATAACTGCATTTTTCATAATACACTCACAGGAGAAGGATCTGTAATGCTCTTCTCCATACTAAGACACGACAAGCTTGGTAAATAACATTTAATTACATATTCTTTAATATTTCTGCATCACATCGCAGTGAGCCCTGCACTTCTATGTTTAATAAAATGCACGTCTCCTCCAGGCCCCATACGTTGACAGACAGCGAGTGAAACAAACAACATTTCGGGTCTGTAAATATTTTATAAAGTCACCAGTGTAATATAGCGCAAAAGCTCATTTGTTTTCGGGAGTTGCGTTTATGCATGCATGAAATTTTCACTACATGTCTTTTTTCCTAATGAGAGCTGGGAATCCTCCGAGCATATAATACAATATCCACAATGTATGAAACCACGAGACTTCGGGCTACAGCCAGAGCATGCAACATATAGACAAATTTAGCAGCACAATGCCATGTGCAAGGTCATGAGATTTGCTCTGGAAGAGATCTGTTTGGATCATAGGATGTATGTAGTTGTATCACTACTATTCACTAGTTACTATCAATCACATATTTCTAATAGTACAGATGGTGGTGCAGATGTTTGGTGGTCAGAAGGACTGCAGCTGAATGCAGTAACACCATCTAAACCTCTGTGAACATTAAACATTCCATGAGGATCTATTTGACAAATTGTTGGAGCTGATAATGAGGTGTAGAAAAAATTAGCAACATGAATTGCAGATTAATGCATCCTTTTACATCTGCAGCTGATAGTAACGGTATGTAGGAATTCTTTATGTCGGACTGAGAGGAATTAAAACATTTTACTAAAGATGAAACAATATTTGTACGAATGTATAGGTCTATATAAAAAGATAGAAAGAAAGATTTAATATCTTTAAGTCTGACAAAAAACCATTTTAAAATGAAAGATTCAAATTTCATACTGCACATTATCATGCTGTGACGCATAAATTTGCTCATAGCATTTAGAAAGTGAATGATTTCAGTTTTTAGTGCTTTATTTTCAATTTATTTAAACAAAATTGTATAGATTTGTAATAGCAGCCATTTATCAGTTATTGGAATTGAAACATTGGTGGTTTTACATTATCCCTTATACACAGATTCTTTCAAGTGTATACAAATGAGCAGTATGCCCTTCTCTACATGCATGTTTCCCAAAGCTTTTTCCAACTGAAATCTCTCTCTATACTCCTGTAGCCAACTTTTGACCTTTTCTTTTTGTCAGTTCGGTGAGCTCTTGTGTCTTTTGATGAAGATGTCACAGAGCCATGGCCTCTGAGATACTAAGGGCTTGATCTGGTGCTTTGTAAGTCACTGCCAACGTTGAGGGGGAAATCTGTCTGTTCATGTTTATTTCTAACTTTAAGCACTAAGAGAGGTCAGACATTTCAAAACATCTAACCTAGATATTATCCGGAAGAAGTGGTAATAATAAATGCCAGCCTATTGATTTCTCATGGTTCAAAGCATACAAGTAAATCTGAATTATCGGAGGTCAACAGAATAAACTCTTTTGACTTTAATTTTGACCTTTGTTTTTGAGTTTTCAAATCTTATCATTGCAGAAATATAAGATGACATACTGATTAATAAAGAACTAGCTTATTCAGTAATGATAGACCTTAAAATGGAAGAAACGTATAACTTTTTAAACTAAACTACAGTCTTACTGCAAAACATGAAACATGAAACATTAAATTGATCTAACTGACCTGTATGGTCTTAAACATCAGTTTTGTGAATGCATTACACTACTTCTGCTTACATTAAAGAATCTCACCAGAATATCCAAAGCCCCTTCTGTGGCTGATTATAAAGTTAGACAAAGGAATGCTGAATGGGCTGAATCCAAAGCGATAGCCTGTAGACACACATGCACACAGTACACACTTACTCATACTTAAACGCTTCCCTCCTGGCGTTCCAGGCTCTTCCTGTGCAGGGAAGCAGTTTCTTTTTTATTCAGCGTAATCACTGTTCAGAAATGCAATGAATAAATGACATGCATCTTTTCTCATTTCTAACCTTTCATTCTTTACACTCAACCTCCTTTCATCTTTGCCTGCTTATTTTCATATCGACTAAATTTACCTTCAAGGATCACCCTGTCTGTCTGTCTGTCTGTCTGTCTGTCTGTCTATCTATCTATCTATCTATCTATCTATCTATCTATCTATCTATCTATCTATCTATCTATCCGTCTGTCTGTCTGTCTATCTATCTATCTGTCTGCCTGTCTGCCTGTCGGTCGGTCGGTCTGTCTGTCTGTCTGTCTGTCGGTCGGTCTGTCTGTCTGTCTGTCGGTCTGTCTGTCTGTCTGTCGGTTGGTCTGTCTGTCTGTCTGTCGGTTGGTCTGTCTGTCTGTCTGTCTGTCTGTCTGTCGGTCTGTCTGTCTGTCTGTCGGTCTGTCTGTCGGCCTGTCGGTCTGTCGGTCTGTCGGTCTGTCGGTCTGTCTGTCGGTCTGTCTGTCTGTCTGTCTGTCTGTCTGTCTGTCTGTCTGTCTGTCTGTCTGTCTGTCTGTCGGTTGGTCTGTCGGTCGGTCTGTCTGTCTGTCTGTCTGTCTGTCGGTCTGTCGGTGTGTCGGTGTGTCGGTCTGTCTGTCGGTCGGTCGGTCGGTCGGTCTGTCTGTCTGTCTGTCTGTCTGTCAGTCTGTCTGTCTGTCTGTCGGTCTGTCTGTCTGTCGGTCTGTCTGTCTGTCTGTCGGTCTGTCTGTCAGTCGGTCTGTCTGTCTGTCTGTCTTTCTGTCTATCTACTGATTCTCTGTGTGAATGGAATTACATTTGCTTCAATAATAATGAACGAAACTTTATGAAACTGAACGTAACTTTTTCAGAAACCATCAAAAATATGCCATTACAAAAGAAGAAAACACTATGAAAATGAAAAAAAAAAAAAATTAACTGGGAACGGTAATTAAAAATTAACGTTTGGTGTTTTGACACAAACCTCTCATGGGGCAGGCTTAACAGTGATCTACTCTGATTGGATAGTGAGCTTTTGATGGACAGGTGCTCTCTGACCAGGAAGTACAGACGCCACCCAGTGGCGCACATATTAGAAAGCTCTCGCGGTGATTAAATATGGTCTCTACCGCAAAAAAATATATTTTTCACAGACAAAGTGAAAGACATTTATTAAGCTCATACACAGGTTCTACCCTGTAAAGAAGTTTATACAAAGATTTAATCTGACATTGATCTTACATGCTCTTTTTGTTCGAGTTCTGAAGAAACTGTACACTTATTTTGGTCATGACACTACACTCAGAAACTTTGGGATGATAATGGTGTGTTTGTCAATTGTAAGATTTTGCCAGGCTTCTCAGTACATATGAAAAACATTATATTTGGGTATTATGACTCTGACTCTACAAACGAAATAACAGTTTTTATTATTAAAAAATCCCAAACAAATTTCACATTCACAAATGCAAATTCTCCAACTGTAAACCAGTCTTCTCTGTTTTCCTAAAAGAAATGGAAAAGTATTTGAATGTAATCTCAGTGTCTAATAAGAAAGCTATAAGGACTGTTAGATTAGCTCTGCTTTTGATCTCCTTGTTTAATTTTGTTTAGATTTTGGCCCTCTTTTTATTCTTTATGCTTTTTTTTTTTGTGGATATTATGTGAAACATGTCTATACCTTTGTATGTTTTTGTTCTCTGCATTAATAAAAATAGAAAAATAAAAAAAAGCTCTCACAGTGATTTGTATGCAATACGTCGTGCCTGTGTTACTAAATATATGAATAATTTTAGACCTTCGATCATCTCAGTAAAGATGAGCTTTCAGGAGACAGAGACAGTGAGCGGCATCATCTTCCTCCTCCGCTTGTCCTTCAAGGCAGCTTGAAGTAAGCTTGTGTTACTGAAGTAACCAATAACATCAGTACAAGTTTTTCATGTTACAGTGTGCTACAGTTTGTTGCGGGTTATTATTGTCATTCAGTAACACAAACTTACTTCGGGCTGCCTTGAAGGACAAGAGCTCATCTTTACAGACTGAGACGATCGAAGGTCAAATATTACTTACATATTTAATAATACATATCACAATCACGAGAGCTTTCCAATATGTGCGCCACTAAGTGGCGTCTGTATTTCCTGGTCAGAGATCACCTGTTCATCAAAGCTCACTATCCAATCAGAGTAGATCACTGTTAAGCCCGCCCCCACGAGAGGTTTGTGTCAAAACACCAAACGAAAATATGCGAAACGTAAACAAAATCTGTGGCAATGAATTTAGAATCCACGATTAGCAAAAACGAATCTTTGAAAAACATTAACAAAGAATGAAGCATATTTGAAGAGCCTGTTAAATTTTAACAAGAGTTATTTTTTTTTTCATTTTCATTGTTTTTTTTCTTTTGTAATGCCATATTTTTGATAGTTTCTAAAAAGTTCAGTTTTATAAAGTTTCGTTCATTATTATTGAAACAAATGTAATTCCATATGTGTGTGTCTGTCTGTCTGTCTATGTGTCTGTCTATCAGTCTGTCTGTCTGTCTGTCAGTTTGTCTGTTGGTCTGTCGGTCTGTCTGTCTGTCTGTCTGTCTGTCTGTCTATTCTTGTATCTGTCTATCTGTTTGTCTGGATAGATTCAGTACTCTTACTTCTTTTGTTCTCTGTTACCTGGGGGTTTATAAAAAGAAATGCATTCATAAAATTCATTTAGAATGAATTTCATACAATCTAAAACAAATTCTTCTCTATCATGTCTTTAGGGGGGCTCAGACTTCCAATGTGTAGGCTGCACAGATTCATTTGTCAGCCTTGCGACGCTCTGTGGAATTCTCACCTGGCAGACTGAGGCCAAACGCAAAACAAACTACCATTACATTCGCAGAGAAAATGGAAGAATTTGCCCTGTAAAAGGTCCACAAGAGGTCACCTGAGACATGCACAGACCATTTCTAAAACAATTGAACCTACAGGGTGCAGCTTTATACTGATAAAACCAATGCTGAAATCACACAAACACACAAAGTCCTAGAGGGTATCCGTATCTGCAAAAAAACTGCATATTTGAGGTAGTGTTGACAACAGAATCACCCACAACATTATCAGGGATGTACAGCTCGCATCATTACCCATGCAGACTGTCAGAACGGGGTCGTGCACGGCAGACAAACTGCCATTTGGGCCCTGTATCATTAAGGTTACGCAGACTTCACAGGCTTGTCAGGTGTTTGCAGGGTAGGTGAACATGAACAACGGGTGCCTGTTTTGCAGGCAGATGGCATTGCTTAGTTAACCCTCCTCTGCTAGGCAACACATCACAAGGTGAAAGAGAGAGAGACGGCAAGAGCAAGAGAGAAGAAGAGAGAAACATGGAGGGACAATGTCCAGTGCCAGCTTCATTAGAGGCCAACCAGGCTCAAGTGGCTGCAGATGTGTTTACATGAAGGCTGAAACTGTTTGTGATGTTAATTTCTCTCAGAAATCATGGTTCATTCAGGGTCAGTGGAGGCTTGTGGGTAATATAAGATCGGCTGTAAACATACACATTGGCTATGCAATAGAAACGCACAGTGATAGGGATTTTTTTGACAGTTGTCTTTGCAATAATATTATTTTTATTCTGACTCCTAATCATTTAAAATGCTGAAATTTTGCTGACAAGCAACTGGAATGTTAACATGTTATACTAGTGAAAATGTTATAGTTTCCTCTCATGTCTGGATGTTCAGACGCAAAAAAAGAACAATTCAAAAACTTGCTATGGGCAAAATCATGCAACTCCGCATCCTAATCTGGTGTGAGAGAAAAAAAAGTGAAAACTAAGGTCTGTTTATGAGTAACAGTTTGGTCTGCTATGTGATGTGATGTCAGTAACTGATGCAATTTGGGTTTCAGGATAAATGACTGGTTAGTATGGCAGTATAAAGAGAGAAAATAAAAAGAGCCAAGAGAGAATGGCCAAAAAGAAAAGTAAAAAATACAAAGAATGAGTTAGAGAGAGAGAGAGAGAGAGAGAGAGAGAGAGAGAAAGGGCCTGCCTAAAGCGCTCCGTAATTGCAATGGTTTCCAATGAATAAGGCCATTACTGTTAATGTCTTTAGGCATAGTGCATACCATTTGTCACTCTTATCCAGTCAAGAGGCAGCAAACCCTTAAAAATGTGGCATGGTGATAATCTAAATCGCTTCTATACACAAAATCAACTGTACGTTAAGGCAATGCGTTCATGTTTTTTCCCTCTCTGTCAAATAAGATAGATGCTTATTATTTAAAGAATTAATAAAGTCAGTTGAATCCGATGTGAAGCTTTATCAATGCTGACAAAACACATGCAAGTTCATTCCATTGCAAAGAGCACTGAAACAAGCCAATGTGACAATAAAGATTTGTTCCGACCAGACACCCTGTATCATATATATCTTTCAGGGACTTTTTTGACCTGAGGTCACAGGCAATTGTTTTAATGCCTGCTCTCTTGTTCTTCTTTTTCTGTAATGGCTTTCTCCAAATATTATAGACCTCACTGGTGTAAACACTTTCTTTGCACGTAAAATTAGCACTAGAGCTTTGCTGCTTTCCAAACGTAGTCAAATACAGTTTGCACTGCCCCATTCTTCAGTAACAGCCTCTTTCCACAGCCTGCACTTTACATTGACAGGTTCACTAAACAACCCACGCTGAAATGTGCCACACAAACTATTAAGGTCGGGCTGAATATGATTTGGAAGACTGGTAAAAACAGGACCTCAGGCCACTCTTTTCTCCACATCCAGGATGCTTTGAATGCATATTACAGGAGAGAACGATGCTTCACACTCAGCCAACAGCAGAAGGTTTGTCTTTACTTACTCTTAACACTAAACACTAAGTGGTTGTTGACATGTAAATGCGGGAAAGTCATGAGTTTGATAACATTCAAAAGCAGTTTCAAATACTCTTTTTGGGACTGGGGATGAAGTTTTGACTACTAAATGTTACAGCATGTTATTATAGCACAGAAAAAGCCCTCATGTACAACCATTTAAGGGTTTAGCAATTTTATCTAATCTGTAGGCCTGTGACCACACCCAAACCAACATCAAAGAAAACAGTATAGCGGTGATGAAAGCCAACTGTGTTTCACCTCACGTCACCTGTGTTGGACTAACCATTTGCATTTGAGCACACAGCAGACGACTGATGTAAATGGTCAACTAGCAAGTACATTCTGCACCTGCGTAAGAGGAAACTATCAATACCAGCAGATGGCAGTGGTCAACATACGTAATTCAAAGGAAAAGCGAAACTAGGACAGTGGAAATGTTGAGCTTCTCTGGAGGAGAGACACTAAGTACATTTATACAAATTTGAAAAGTTCAATTTTAGTCAGATTAAAACTAATTCATCCTAAAATGTATTGTAAACACTTTGTCCAACTTAATTTATGGCAATCACATCATCAGTGTCTTTTAGGCTGAATTTGCATTGTGCCATGCATACTTTGTCAGAGATTGTAGCACACTAAAGCTGAATCATATAATACAGTATATGTAAACTTTGGCTACTCTTTAACCCTCACTTGGTGTGTTTTCTCACACCTTCCTGTAAGATCTGTCCAACTCCAAGGAAACCTTCAGAGAGCTTTAACTGAAGTGATGACCCAAATAGAAACAATGCCCTTCTGTGGCCTGAGACCTGCCCAGCAACACCCCACTCCGGACTTGGCTAGAGGAAATGGCCCGGGTCTTCAGCTCAAGCCATATGTCCAGTGACAGACCTCCCAGCTTTAGGAGGCCAACGCCGTGTCCTGCCATGACTCTGGTCTCAAGCCGCACAACGCTGAGCTGAAGACAGAGCAGTTTTGGGCGTGTACCATAAGATTCCCCTGCTTTGGTCACAGAAAAGAAAGAATCTTGAGGACTTGACTTAATGGAATTAATGAATGGGAAGATTCATTCATGCAAGCGTTATCTTCTTGGCAGTATCCATTTCCCAATTCTTGTTTTTAATAAAACACTACAGAGGGAATCTGGCAGTTCATAGGAATAAGGATAGTTACGAGGATTTCATAACCTACGTTCCATTTGATAAGCTGAAGAAAGCTTTAAGGTCCCCGCCAAAATGAACTGCAGATTATTTTCTTTGGCAGCAAGTCAAGAACGAGTGTTAAACACAAACTGAATGCAGAACCGTCCTCACACTTTGATGATCCACCACCATCCTGTAGCAAATTGCACATGCACCATGGGAAATTTAAGTGGGCGGAAAACTCTTCTCAGAGAGAAAGAGAGCTATCAGTGCTCCAAAGCCCCTTTCTCCACTCTTGATTCGAAGCTACGCCTTCATGTAATTGTGCAGCTCTTTTGGCTAGAATAAAGACAGTCATTTAGAAACATAAAGCATGGCCCACCCCACTGTTCTGGCTGGAGATAGTCCCACATAATTATTTCTGCCTTGAGCTGCTCTTTCGTCTCAGACCGCATGAGAGGTGTTTTTCAACTGGCCTCCAAAAAAAAAGCTCCCATCACTTGCTGGTTCTCCTTGCCATTTTTTCTGGAGGAAAATACTCCATCTTCCCTTCCCACTCGTCTAGTTCTGTTCATTTCCCTTCTCAATTCTTTCTGGACCCTCCCAACCTCGTGTTCTTCCCCAGGCCAAGAGGAGCAGCTCTGATCAATTGTGGCCTATTATTTCACAGAGGAAGCCACAGCACTTCCCTCTCAGCTCTCATTATTCATTACGAGCACACAGACAAGCCTGCAAGAGCATGATGAAGAGATGCTCCAATACACCACAAAAGAGATCTGGAAACTATACGGGCCACTGGAGGAGCCTGTTTGTGTGCATGTTGAGTGTTTTGAAGCAAGGTTACGGTTCCAAGGAGAAGGGTTTCATGGCAATCAAACCACAAGTCGAGAAATAATGAGAGAGTGGGGCCTTTAAAATCCATGTCTGTCAAATGGTTGCTGTGCTTTTGTTGAAAGTTTACTACATGCTATGTCTCTGTTCTACACACAGACCCTGTCTGGCACATTAACCGCGGCTCTCTAAAGGGAGGAATGAATGTCTGGACGGAGAACAATCAAACTGTTGTTTGTTTGTTTTGGCTGGTTTATAATTACTGGCTCTAATCTACCTGACACATGTGTACAATTGCTGCTATAGAAATTATTTATTCCCTCTAATCTACCTCAAGCATGTAATGAACTTTCAGATTGTAATAGGTGCGACTGAACACAAAGGATCTGTTGATCTGAGATGAGAGAGCTAGTTAACTTGCAATAATGGAAGGCAGTCGAAAGTGCACTGGTTATCGGCCTTGATCAATAGTTAACTGGAAAATCAGATAAATCGCTTGCACTTCATGTTCGGCATGAAACCACAAAGCTTGAAGTCTGTCAGAATGCACTCTGATCATTGTAAATCATATTTAATCTGTCAATCACACACACAGTTTCTTTTATGCTGCCTGAAGAGTGGGAGAATGACATGGTCAAAACAGTGAGCTGTCTTAGCGAGACATTTAGCTCATATCAGGCAGACGCATTACTGAGGGCACTTTTACAATACAGATTTTGGTGGAGACACAAGTTCGACATTGTTTGGTTTGTATGGTGAACTGGTATGCAGAGCATGTGAATCATGGTTTGCAAGGATTTTAATTTAAATCCACAATTAATTTTATCCTAAATCTTGGAAGTGAGCTGCTATAATAATGTATAATTTACTATTGCTTTGGAGAACCATGAGTGCCACTTAAAATAACTTGAAATAATCATTTAATCAATTTATGTTGAAAAGTTATTTCAAATGTAAGATTTATTATTTTATTGTTACATTGTAAGAATAAGGAAATATTTTGTTTAAATTTAATAATTTGTTTTGTTATTACATTAAACTACTCTTTTAAAAATGAATCAATAAACAGTTTAAAATATTTATTTATTTCTTAATTTAAGTTTATTATTTTATTGTTATATTTATCTAACAATAAGAACAGTTTACATGTAAGTTTAAATGTATTTATAAAAAAATACATTTAAATAATGTTACATTATTTAAATAACTCCACCAAATAATTTAGAATGAAATTAACCATTTTAAATTGTGAATTTATTTGTCAATGTAACAAACTGTATATATACAGGTGCATCTCAATAAATTAGAATGTCATGGAAAAGTTCATTTATTTCAGTAATTCAACTCAAATTATGAAATTTGTGTATTAAATAAATTCAATGCACACAGACTGAAGTATTTTAAATCTTTGGTTCTTTTAATTGTGATGATTTTGGCTCACATTTAACAAAAACCCACCAATTCACTATCTCAACCAATTAGAATACTTCATAAACGCCCCCTTCATGAGGTGGTGTGGAAGCCCAGGTTTCTTTGACAATGGCATTCAGCTCATCTGCATTTTTTGGTCTCTTGTTTCTCATTTTCCTCTAGACAATAGCTGATAGATTCTCGGTGGGGTTCAGGTCTGGCGAGTTTGCTGTTCAGTCAAGCACACCCAAACTATGGTAATTTAACCAACTTTTGATGCTTTTGGCAGTGTGGACAGGTGCCAAATCATGCTGGAAAATGAAATCAACATTTTAAAAAAGCTGGCCAGCAGAAGGAAGCATGAAGTGCTCCAAAATTTCTTGGTAATTGGGTGCAGCGACTGGTTTTCAAAAAAAACAAAAAAAAAACACAATAGACCAATACCAGCGGATGACATTGCACCCCAAATCATCACAGACTGTGGAAACTTTGGACTTCAAGCATCTTGGACTATGCGTTTCTTCACCCTTCCTCCAGATTCTATGACCTTGGTTTCCAAATACAAAACTTGCTCTCATCTGAAGAGATGACTTTGGACCACTGGGCAACAGTCCAGTTTTTCTTCTCTTTAACCCAGGTAAGACGCTTCTGACATTGTCTGTGGTTCAGCAAATTCCTTGATACGTCTGTGTTTGGTGGCTCTGTATGCCTTGTCCCCAGCCTCAGTCCATTCCTTGTGAAGTTCAAGCAAATCCTTGAATCGATTTTGCTTGACAATCCTCATAAGACTGTGGTTCTCTCGGTTGGTTTTGCATCTTGTTTTTCCAAAATTTTTTCCTTCCACTCAACATTCTGTTGACATACTTGGATACAGCACTTCTTTGGCAATGAATGTTTGTGGCTTACCCTTCTTGTGAAGGGTGTCAATGATTTTCTTCTGGACACCTTTCAGATCAGCAGTCTAGCTCATGTTTGTGTAGCCTAGTGAACCAAACTGAGAGACCATTTTGAAGTGTCAGGAAACCTTTGCAGGTGTTTTGAGTTGATTACCTTTCCGGCATGTCAAAAATTTTAATTTGTTGATATCATACAGTGTAATTGCATGCTTTGCATCTCTTATTTTAAATCGTTGTGAATAAACTCAAGTGCTATTCTCTGTGTTTAAGGTTTACAAATCTAAAGCTACTAAATTATTAATAAAACAGTTAAGCTGGCATCTTCTCACCCAGTGAAACTAATAATGATGACACATATGCACAGTGTTCTGGAACCATAAATACATTGTGAAAAACAGTCTAGCAGAGGCGCGGGTGGAATCGAACTCTGGTTCGAACAGAGCAATGCGAAAACAGCCTGAAGCCTGACAGAAACACAACCTTAGCGCAACTAGACATCACGGTCTTGGGAAATCAAAACTTAAGGGAGTGAAAAAGAAGCCAAAATCATTGAAAAAGATCTTGAGTGGAAAGGGTTGTGGCCAGCGCTGCAGGCATTCAGTACAGAGGAAACCTGTGGTGCGATAAATACAGATGATTTAGAGGTGACGGTAAATATCTGTGATTCAGAGTCTGGAAGAGAAGTGAGCTCTGAGCTCTCACAATGGCAGAACTGCTAGTTCCACAAATTTCTTACACTAACACACACTATTTAGATCAGTTTCAATACCTACTTAGATAACAAGTGTTGTTACAAGGTGGATTTTCAGGGGATTTTGCTGGCTTTGGATGTGACTTTAAGGTGAAAATTGGTAACAAGTGACACTGATGCTGCCTACTAAATGTGGGACCCATTTACTGTTGTTTGCCAAATTTTTGTGGGTGAAATACAGTAATTTCAATAGGAATCAACATGATGGTAATTTTCGTGTGAGAGTGAAATATTTCTCCATGCAGGTTTTGAAATAAGTTCAGATTTGCTGCAAAATATTATGATACCTTTCACCAAAATTATACTGAAATTTTGCTAATTTGAAAGCACCTTAGGACACAATGTCGCTGCCAAATTCTTAGGCAGTATTTCATAACTTTCTCTAAAGTGATGGCACCTTTCACCAAAATTACAGAAATGTACACCTTAAGAAAACATGCATACATTTCACCAAAACTGAATTTATTAATTTTTTTTTATTTATTTTTTTTTTAATTTTTTTAATTTATGTTACGACCCTATTTAGGGACCAACATAAGAAAGCCATTCTAAAGGCAACAAACACCACAGTGGCCAGGGCAAAAGTTTAAGTTTTAATCCACAGGTAAAATTAATATCCAAAAATAGGAAAACAGCAAAAGTGTATAACAAACGAATCCTAAATAAGGACTGGTGAGCTAACTAATCTAAACTACCACTAACTCAAGAGTCAAGGAAACTTCCTATCTCCCGAGGAAGAAATCAAACAGCAAAAGTCTTCCGGGTCAGCTCACTTACCCATGCTTTCTATATACACTGTGGTAACTAAACAGTCAGTCTCTCACCAGCCTTAAACAAAAAAGAATGCGAAACAAGACTAAACACAAAACAGAGTTCCCAGAGCAAGTCTCCATTGAAGTGCCAGCAGCTCTTAAATAGGTAGAGGCTTCAGGTGTTTGTAATGGTCTCCGCCCACATCCAATTAGCAGCTGCACTCAGGAAAGGAAAGAGAGAAAGAGCAGGGGCTCGTAACACCC
The DNA here is from genome assembly GCF_003368295.1 of Carassius auratus. Taxonomy (NCBI): domain Eukaryota; kingdom Metazoa; phylum Chordata; class Actinopteri; order Cypriniformes; family Cyprinidae; genus Carassius; species Carassius auratus. The sequence goes on from NW_020527814.1 coordinate 117,498, forward strand.
CCACCCTTAAAACATTAAATATAATTTAAACAAATTATTTTTAATGAATTGAATACTCCAACTGTAAATGGAAAACTCAAATGTCCCAATACACAACTTAAATTTTATTTGACTAAAGTGTTGGTCAACTCAACTTTATTAAAATCTTCGAAGTCATACTCACTTGGCAGTTGCTTGGACAGAGCTCAGATAATGGTGCAGGCAGGAAATGTCTCCCGCTAAAAATAAGACACGCTCTCAACAAGTTGTTCAGGCCTGACCCAGCAACTCCAGACACCAAAAAGGACTCAATCTCATTAGAAAATCTTAACAGGGACTTTGAGTGTCAAAGCCCTTTTTAATTTCAGACTCAAAAAGATGGAGGTCTAGGTAAGAAGCTATTCACTAGAAATAAGGTTTAGAATGGTGCTTCCTAAACCTGCTGTTCACTCAAGAACATTGCCATAGTCTCAGGAAAGCAATTCTTGAATTCCTCAAGAATTACCTTCTCTCCAGGATGAGCAAGATCTGTAGGATTTCATGGTATCTTAGAATTGCAGTTTTAACAGCTTCAATCTAAAATCTGGTCAGAAGGGAAAGAAAAACTTGAGCCACCAGTTAAAATGCATTGAAGCAGTAAGGTCCATACACACTTAGCCCAACAAAGTTACAACTACACGTTCAAAATGAGTAAAGTTTTTCCTATATCCTTCAATGAAGGGAAGGACCAAACAAATGTTTACAAACAGCGAAGTCCTCACTAGCTCAGTTGTTACAAGCTGTTTGACTCTTACTCTTAAAAAAAAAACAGAATCAGTTATTCATTAGTGTCATGATCCTGCCCTCGTGTCCTTGATTTTTCCTAGTCTTGAGGCAGGATCATGGCAGACCCGTGTTTTGTGTACAAGCACATGGCATTATCTGGGCCATGTGCTTGTGTTGTCTCGTTCCCTTGCCCCGCCCCCCTTGTTATCCTAGTCTTGTCGTGATTGTCCTATCTGTGTCACCTGTCGTGTCTTAATTGTTCCCCTATTTAGATCTCCTAGTGTGCTCTGTCTTGCGTCGGTTCATTGTGACTGTTTCCTCTAACTGTTCCACATATATGTTGCTACCTGTCAGCCTCGTGAGTGAGTTAATCCTTGTCATCCCTGAAGAAGTCTTTGTAATACCGTGAGTGTTTGTTTATAGTTAGTGTTTAGTGTCTTTATCTGGTCAGCCCAGTCTTGTTTGATTATTTAGTCCTTACCCTAGCTATTGTTTTCCCCCTCGTGGGTTTTGTTTTCCCCTTTTGTCATCAATAAACCCTTTGTGTTGAGAATCCTGTCTGCACTTGAGTTCCTCCCTTACCAAAACCCTGACAATTAGATTCACATGAGAAGTGTTATGTTGTGTCACACAGAGTTCCTGCCTATGATGAGTGTTCCAAATCATCCACTTATGAAAGACTAATCAGTTAGGAAGATGCATTATAAGGTAATACATGCAGTATATAAGGTAAGCAGTTCACTAGGTTTTGGAACACAGCTACTCCATAAACTGTAGTAGAAATTTCAGAAGTTACAACTGTTGACAAACGTTCAACAATTGAAATTCAGAGACAAAAAAGATAACAGAGAAAGAGCAGCTAGTCATTTCTGTATTATATAACGGAGTGAGCGCATTAGACAGGTTTGGGAGAAATGGAAAGGATGAGAGACAAATATCAAAGACATTCCCAAACAACCTACTCGCTTTCTTCTCCGCCCTCTTTCTCTTTCAGTCATGCGATCATGCTGTTTTGTGAACATTAATCAGAGGGCAAAAAGGTGACAGAATTCAAAGATATAAATAAAAAAAAAATGAATGAAAAGTTCCATCAATGAGCAGAGGTCAGATACTCCAGACTTTCCTTTATTACTTGTGTTCAGCATATCAAAAGAATGTCACCAACACATTATTATTATGCAGAGTACATGGACAGGATGAACCCCTGTGTGGAGATTCATAGAAAACCTGTTTAAAATGCATCACCCGTAGCAGTGGGACCACAGACGGGATCAACTCACATTCTCGTTCACAAACACCCAGGTGAGATGGGAGACATCCTTCAAAGGCCCGGTGCCACATAAATTAGCTTTGTTAAGAGCGTATATGTTTGAAGATGTTTTAAGCAAAGGACTGAACTCTTTTTAATGTCCCTCTAAATGAAAATGAAACAATGGAGAGGGAGACTTGGACAAGAGTGAATGAAAGAGGAAAAATGAGAATAGCTTTTGAGAAGAATTAGTTTTTTTTCAGACCATATTGGCTTTAAGTCCCTGTATAAGTACTTTATTCAGTATAAAGGCTACGTATATGCATGGCATCAAAGAGTCTGGTAGCACAGGTGTGGGTATGTGTGTCGCTGTGGATGTTCTACTGGGGTTCAGAGCTGTCATTCCCATTTAAAGGTCAGCAGTATTTCCCCTTGATTAGAGACAAATGTTAGACTGGCTATTAATCAAAGAGCAGCTGCACCATAACAAAAAAACACACACTGTTTAGTTCCAGAGGCACACACTGAATGAGCTGGTGTGCTTCTGCTTCACTTTTCTCTTGCTTGCACACACAAGATAAATTAAAATAAAATAAAATAAAAAACTACCTAAACATTTAGTCACACCCAAACACATATAATTGTCTTCCTCTGTGAAACACTAATGGAGATGTTTAGCAGAATGTTCAAGCTGCAAAGTCAGTCTGTTCCTGACATTAGCTATCTTATGACAACTGAAGAATTTAAATATTTTGCATTGATCGCTTTCATGGTGGACTCTGACACTGGCAACATAATTCACCATCCATTTTTCTTTTCTGGAAAAAATGTTGGGATAACATAAAGGGGTGTAAAATATATTTTTTTTGTTTGTTTGTTTTGGGTAATCTACCCCTTTAAATCTGCAAATAGAAAATGAAGCCTCTCACTCATCTCCGACTCACCCACCTTTTACAAAGACATTTACAAGAGTATATGAGAGAGAATCATGGTCACATTTACAGTGGAGTCCAATAATGATTTTGCTAAAAAGAACATTATTTTGTGTATTTGGTATGATGAAATGTGTTTAAGGTAAAAAAAAAAAAAAAAAAAAAAAAAAGAAAAAAAAAAGAAAGAAAAAACACATTATTTTCCACATAATGTACATTATTGTTTTTCATTGATGTCCCGCATTTCTGAAACGCACCGATTTTTACCAAGCTCTTCGGTCTGAAAAGCGATGTGTGCTCTGATTGCCCAGCTATCTAGTGCTTTGTGATTGGCCGAATGCGTCAATCGTGTGATGGAAATGTTACGCCCGTTACTATACTGTGATGTCAGAACACCGGCGTGACATGACAAAAACAATAAAACCTATTACAACGAGCCATTTGTTGCATCCAGTGGGGACATAATTAAGTATTACAATGACGTTTACTGTCTTTTTATGCATTGCATCACACCACGTAAACATAAAAACGTATGCATTTGTGATCAGAGAAATAACAAACAACAAGCACTACTCTACCAGCGGTTCTCAATTACAGTCCGCACACCCCCGTCTCTTTTTTTTTTGCACGGCTCTCTATGTTAACACACCTGATTCAGATAATCAGCTCGTTAGAAGTGAGCTCCGTCCATGAACTGTGTTCCCAACATGGTCCCTACCTTCTCCCTGAGAAGTGGAAATCTGTTGAAGTTTATGTCACTTCGGAACATTCATTCTTGGAATTGCGCTGTGCAACGTCTACACGGACACAAGAGTGACATAATATACATCTGTAAATAGACACAATTTAAATTCACCTCTCACACACTTCAATCCACTATGAATGGAATGTATACGTTCGCTTCGATCTGGAATCATGGCTGAATATCCTGTGATGTCCACTTTGCAGGGCACTTACAATTTTTTTATTCTTGTTAACCACCACTCATGCATTACAAATTCACATGTGTATTCATGACAATGATCTCCATGAAAAAAAAGAAAAGGCTTAATTAGACATAATTACATGTGTGTGGGTGTTTGAGGGGGACGTGTGTTTGTGTGACCAGGTGTCCACGTCTATAGATGTTTTTAGCCCTCTTCTCCACAGACATTACAACCACAGATATCTTGGAGTTGCTTGCCACTGCCATATTACAGTTCCCTGTGAGTTGTCCATTATGCCAGATCTCCAAATACACACATGCACACAGCAAGGTGCCTGATGGCTGTGGGCAGTGCTGCATTTGTTTGACACCAAAGGGGGCACGCTTGGGATACTGAGAGGAGAAAAGCACTGTGAATAGGTAAAAGCTACCTGAGCTGATTATGTATGTTCAGAAGGGTTGCTAATGAAATTCAAGTTTGTATGTTTTCTCCAAAATGACACTATCCAGATGAACTCAAGATCTTCAGCTGTCTTAAGCGAGAGCTCTCCACATGGATCAATAGTTGTAATGGAAATACTGGTTAATATGCAGACATAATTAAGAAAACAGCAATATCAAAAAGGCTTCAAGCTGTTCTCCATCCGCCGTGTGTGTGTGATTTTGCTCGTGGTACTTCCAGCGCTCTTCATTTTCACTTCAATGCATTTTCTGGGTTCCAGACGTGGATTAAAATAAATTCTACATGAAACAGTCTTTTCCAAATGAATCTACTGTAGAAAATCCCTTTGAGGGTAGAACTAGGCTTAAAACAGAATTTCGTCAAAGAATCAATCCCTGATTTTGTTCTTTTGCTCTTCAAACAGCCCTCATCTGTTTCCTTGTAAAGTTTATTATTTCTATGAGATCCCTTTAGTGTTTACTTTGTCTTTGTGCACCTAAACACACCGAAACACTTGAATTCAGAACAGCTCATACAAATCATCCTTTGGTGATATCATGGTGCACCTATGGCACTTTGAAATGTAAAATTCAATTGCCATGGCTTTTTTGTACTCTAGGGTAATTCAAAGAACACCATGGTACTGCCATGGTAAATATACACCTTTCTGGCAGTTACATGTAAGTGAGGGCCGAAGCTGTCCTCCAGATATGCAGAGGTAACTTCCAGTCCAGCTCTACTAATCTCAATTAACATGAACATTAAACTGGATGTGAAATAGGTTTTTATTCTCCTCCCTCTCTGAGATATAGTGGTGGCAATTCCTGGTCTAAAGCACCATATGCCAACTGTATAAATCTCTGCGACACTAAGAGCTGTAAAGGTAATGACCGTAACGTGGGTCCCCTCTCTAATGAATTACCCACGAGGGGGTAGTAACTGTGGTTAACAGTGTCATGTCCCTGAGGCAGAGCTGACAAAAAAAAAAAAAAAACCTGTCGCAGAAGGTCGAATATCAATTCCTTCGCAGTGATTCTTTATTCTTTCTGGGCACAGCCTTCCAGTTGTGCTCCCCAGACAGCACATTATAAAAAGACACCACATTATTGTATAATTACTGAGAAATAGTGAAGAAAAAAAGCAAAAGAGAGGGAGAAAGAGAAAAAAGCTATTTCTTTTTGTGCTTCTAGTTAATGGTGCTTTGTACAAACAACAGTGTTGCTACAGAAACGAGCTAAATTAAATAATAATAATAAAAATGTTAAGAAATGCTAAATTGCAATATACTGCAATAAATGAATAGATAAATAAATTGTTTATTTTAATACCTATATCCTTCTAAATAAGAAAGAGTCATAGACTAGGGCATATTCTGTACAACTGCTTCAGGCAACCAAAAAATATCAAATAAATCAACAACATAAAAAAAAAAAAATAGTAATAATAATTCAAGTATTTCCAACACTATCTCGCAACCAATTCATACGTATTTTACGAGGTGGCTAATTTTTCCAAATTTGTATGACCTCACTCGTATGATTTTATACGATTTGTCTAAACCCCAGTGTTGGTTAGGTTTAGGCGCGGGGTTAGGTGTAGGTCATTCGTACGTAAATTCATACGAATTGTACAACTTCTAAAATACGTACGGTTAGGCAAAAATCTTATGAGTTTGGTTGTACAAATTATCCACCTCGTAGAATATGTACGAATTGCCATGAGATCGGGTTGGTATTTCACATCGACTGGTTATCTACAGACCATGCTGAAGGTAGAAACGTATGATTAAAACAGAAACAATCTCCACAACTTAACATTAACATTGCATACTATAGAATGTGGCTCAACATACATTACAACATACAAAGAAGTATCACATGTTATATCTAGGGACTAGAAATCCATAGAGCCTTGGGCAACAATTTATCTCAACCTAGCAACAACATAAAACACGTTAACAACCACACAGCAACGTCCTCCAACAAACGGCAATGTAAAGCAAAGAACTCACATTTTCTGCATTTATAGATGCTACTGAATACCACATACAGTACATCTGCATATCTTCATATCTGTGCATGTGGAGGCGTGAAGGCTCCTGTGGGTGTGTGAGCATTTAAACCACTTAAGATTCATTTTCAAAAGTAATCAGTTCATTCACCAGCTCAAATGAGCAGCTCTGTTTTTGGTCTGAAATATTCATGGAGCCTTTCTGTTATCTGTGGCTCGCCGCAGGCACCAAGCCCGTCATCACTGGCAGTTGTGGCACTTTTCCGGAGCAGACGAATGCATGCGGAGGGTCACTGCAGTTCAGTCATTGTTTCACCCCCGCCTCCCGAACTGCTCTATCTTCACAATTAAAGCAGTTCATAATGAATGTTTTGTTGAATAAACACTTCAGACCCACACAATATGGATAAACACATACTACACACTCCTACCATCAAAAACGCTGTGCCTTAGTTGAAATAACGTTTTCCAATTATATGCAAAATACTTTTTCACCACAGATAAAAGTAACAAGGTATATTTGACATAAAAGAAACCAGCAGCACGCGCACATGATAATTAAATGAAAGCGAGCATCAAAGAGACCTCATTTTCTGCCCTTTGCATGTAATTGCTCTGGATTTGGTGCAAAAGGTCAAGAATGAGATCTGACTAGAGAGTTCTTACACTTGTCATGCTCGACGGAGACATCCAACCTGAAACTAACATGTTGCCACTTTACCAATTGATGATTTTTATGTGGCTTTGTGTATGATTTATTCCTCTTTGTCTGACTGCGGCCATGATATCCCAACCTTATGGAGTATGATTTTCCTCATCTAAATGCAGGGGGATGTCTTCTCAGCGTGAAGGCTGGGTGCTCGCTCTCAAAGCAGGAGAGGCTGAAATTAAAGATGCATGAAGCACTACACATCCCCTGAAGATCATCAGCATGGTTCCATATTCTCTCACAAACTCTCCTCAAGACATTTCTGAGGCAAGAGCTGAACTCCGAACATATGTAGGTGTCCACACTCCCCACAGAATCACACTCGCAAGCTGCAAAAGACAGAACTGCCTGTGTGCATTAACGATACCCATCAGGCAACAGGGCCTTTGTTTTCTAGAGCAGCTTTGAGAAGTGCACACCTGTTTGTTTTTGAAAATCTAAATGCTAATTGCTCATTCAGAACTATGAACACTTTCTCCCTTAAGTCTGCAGACATAAAAAAATATATATATATGATTTCAACACATTCAAAGACTAGAAAATGCGCTCCGTTTTTTTTTTTTTTTTTGATAGATGATAATAATAATAACAATGAATGAATAAATAATGAAATTAAGCTCTTGAAGATTTCAGATGATTTCAATCTTTTATTTATTATTATTTTGTTAATATTATCAGGTTCTGGAATGCAAGATATAAGACTGCAACTGAAATGTGTAGTAAGGGGACATGTTGGTTTTAGGTAGGGGTGACCCCGAATAGTGTAAAATTAAATGTTTTTATACGAGGACCCTTATTCGACTACCAGTCTCACAGGCAAATTTTTGTAGGGTGTTATGATCATGCCTTTTTGGCTGTATGGGGTGCTCAAGTGTCTGATTACACATAGAAATACCAGTTTTAATACCAATAAGTTAATACACAGCCTATTATGATAATGCTGCATATAAGAATCTGAAAAGAAAGAAGCTTTAAATAAATATTGTAACGTACGTGAATAAATCCAACCAACTCTATAGATTTAGATTTCACTTTCCATAATCTGTGACCAAGATTTGAGCATCTTGGCAGCAAGGATTTACATCTTTAAAACTCAAACTGGCACAGGCTGAAAGACTAGACTTGTTCGATCATGTAGGGTACAAGTGATTCCAAAACATTTCAGCCAGTTTATATTTATATATCGTGTATATATTATGATATCGTATAAGATGCATTTGGTTGAGTTAAGCTGCAGTAAAGTGCTTTATTGTAGTACTACAGTAATTATTCAGCGCACAGCGCGAGCAGGAAAAACAACAATGCTTTATATTAATGACTATGGGACTGTCATATACATAACATTGTAAGGTGAACACTATTATAATAAAACGCTGTGAATTTTTTGAGTTTAGCTGCCATGTTTCTGCACGTTCATGCATTCGGGGCATTTTGTGCAGATAGCTTATAAGTCATAATATTAACATAATGTTGTATAAATAACGATGCAATACATGAGTTAAATCCCACTGATTAAAAACCTGCTATCATATGCTTCTTTCTACTGGTCATCTTCAATGCACGCAGCTCAAAACAAAAATGTAGAACATTAATGATAAATAATTCTTAGACATTTCACACATTTTTACAAAATACACATTTCTACCGCGTGTCATATCTTTAACAGTAAAAAAAAAAAAAAATAGAAATACAGTACATTACCATTCAGAAGTTGTGGATCAGATTTTTTTTTTTTATTCAGCAAGGATCAATCAATTGATTGAAAGTAGAACATTTAAAATTTTACAAAAGATTACTACCTCAAAAAAAAAAAAAAAAATGCTGTTCTTTTCAATTTTCTATTCATCGAAGAATCCTGAAAAAAAAATCCTTATTATTTCAAAATATATGACAACAGAAAATGTTTATATATATAATAAATTTTAATATATATTATATGTTACATTTTTATAACGTTGCACAATATTACAGTTTTTATTGTATTTTTGATTAATTAAATGCAGCCTTGGTGGGTCTTTTCAAAAACCATTACAAAATCTCGCTGACCCCTTACTTTTGAACAGAAATCATGTCATGATCTTGCCTTAATAGTACCACACTTTCTCTTAAGTGAAGTGACAAAGTAAGATGACCAATACTCAGAAATTGTGCTCTGCACTTGCAGTGGTCAGCCGTATTGCTGTGGCACCCAGTGAGCAGCTGGGGTTTGGGTGCCTTGCTCAAGGGTCTCACCTCAATTGGGTATTAAGGGTGGAAGACAGCACTGGTTATTAATTTCCCCATCTACCTACAATTTGTTCCAGACCTGGGACTCGAACCCACAACCTTCAGGTTGCAAGTCAGATTCTCTAACCATTAGGTCACCAGCTCACATCAGTAAAAACTTTTGATCACCCCTTCAACAAATATAACCAGATAGTAAGGTCCGTTTTCTGTTTAGTGAATTAAATGCTGAAAGGTATCATATTACTGCATGTCTTAGTTTTCAAAACTCCATAGATGGAAACCAAAAGATAAGATTTTTCAAAACAAATTACTAAAAACTGTAAGGCAAGGCAGATTTATTCATATACCACATTTCATACACTGTGCTAATTCAAACTGCTTAACAGAAAGATAATGAACAGTAAACAACATTAAATAAAAAGAGAGAATGTAATCATAAAAAATTTCTTGAAATCTTTTTTTAAAAAGAAGCAAAAATAGAAGAAAATAATAAATCAGCTTAAATGAAATAAGACTGATTGATTAAAATAATTAAATCTTGGTTTAAAACATATTAACAGTTAAGAGTTAAAAACTAGACTCAAATACAGTTAAATAATCCAGATCTGAAGCAGAAAACACACACATGACAACACATCAGTTCTATTCAATCAACAGCATTCCTCGCAGCAGATTCCGTTTTTCAAGAGGTTTTCCAATGCAGTGATGAGAACCAAGCATGGATGAGAAAAGCTAGCAAGAACATCTTGACTAGCAACTAAGATTTTCCCAGTATGAAAGACTTGAACGGACTTCAGCCAAATTTCTTCTTCTAATCTATTCAGATCATGTTCCAAGTCCAGATATCGAGGTCTGTATCTTATCAAACCACTTCTCAAGTAGTCAGAGTGTTTCTGCAAGGAGTGTGAGACTCACTTCACACTTCACTGAGAGTGTTCATGATAAATCTTGTTACCCTCTTCCCCTCTCATCTTCTCTCTCTTTGTATGTCAAGTATAGGGGCCATCGGGTCTCAGGAGCCCTCGTTCGGTTTTATTGATGATGGAAGAGCTTTGTGCTTCTGGACGAAGTGAAGAACATCTGAGTCCGTGCTCTGTTTTTGTGTATTTCATTAAAGACTCATTCTCTAATCCCTCAACATGGGGACATCTGGGCACTTCTGTTCATACTGAGCTCTGGTGTTGTGGGCTCTTTTTGTCGCAGTTTCCTATGTTAACAAATTGCTTTTGTTGGTGAAAGTCCATCTGCTGATAAAGTTTCTATATGGCATGAATTAGCACAATGTTAACTAGTCTGTCACAAGTAATGCGTTTATGCTGTTACATTGGGGCGAATCTGCATATTTTTTTACATTTTATTTATTCAGTGTGGATTCGCTGTCAAGGATGGGTCAACAGATTACACAAACATGCCTCTATTTGTGACAAATTACCACTTTCCGTTTTGAGAGAGAATGGTCATTCTGTCTGATGTATTCAGTTAAGACAATCCACATCCTGTCATCAGAATCTGATGATATATGTATATATTCTGTGCTGACAGCTCTGTTTTTTGACATCTATATAAACAAGATGTGAGATTTTTCACACTCCTCAGAGGGAAAGAAAGGGAACTTGAGACAGCAGATGCTCAGCTACAGTAAAAGCGATCTGACATCAAGTGTGTCTTTTCAACAAGCGCTGCGACTGCACATTCACATTCAGTTATCGAGCAGCATTTTAATGTTTGCCATTTCAAAACTAAGCCTCAGATGAACAGTTGACATCACGGGCATATGACAGCAGCTGATGGGGTTGAGATGGAGGTTTAATTTCCTATTAGAGAGGCATTTACACATGAGCCCAGTGGAAGACTGAGGTCGTCTAATAACCCGGTCACATCACACAGTGGGGCTTCACAAAGAGAGATCAGCCCTGAACTGTTTCACTAGTTCACGCTTACATATAATTAGCTGAGGTATGGTATGCATATTTGGCGTGCTGTCCGGGGAAGGGCTCCGAGCTCGGGAATGGCCCGAACCTAGAGTACCCCCCCCCCTTCCCCGTCTATTTATAAAGTGAACTCAAAGTGGGGAGATGGGGTGGAGGAGGGATGCTGATAAATCGTCAACGGATAGAGGTAAGTCAGAGATATTTATACTATGGGATTGATTACTTGATTATGGTCCACCTGTGTCGATTAGGCTTAGTATCTGACGTGCTCCTCCCGAATCTTGTTAATAAAAACATCATTTCAACAAAATCCTTCAGCAAATTTGTGCATAAAAACAAGGAAATAACGATTCAGTTCTCACTTACATTTTCAAATATAAACTACATGTATATATAAATCTTGTGGTGGTCCTAGAAATGTAGAACGTGTTAACAAGAATTCTCATTTTTATTAAATAAGAGAAATAAGCCTTTTATCCCAATCTTTGACAGGTTCTGCATAAAAATTCTAATCGAAATTTAATCAAGGTGTACATAAAATAGATTTTTTTTAAACTGAGAATGAGAAATACTTAGGCTTTACTTGAAAACTGTCTGCAGTTAATACTAAGTATAATACACATTCAAATTTAAAATAATCTGGATAGATCAAAATTGCAATGATGATAAGAACAAATGTGTGTGTGTGTCTGCAGTAGTTTGAGTCATTTCCTGAACCTGGTTGTCAGTTATATATGAATGACACCCCACTGAAGTAACTGTTTAAGCTAAGAAAGCTACTTGTGTGGATTAGGCCTATCTGTACTTCCATGTCTAGTTTCTCTAGTTTCTCCATCTCAGTCCACCTCCTGGTGTTAAAAATGTCAGCACACATTGTACTTATACACAGACGTGTCAAGTCTCACCTGTGAGAGGGGCACAGCACTTTTCAGGAGTAATATTTTACCTATCTAGAGACAAGAAACATTTTCCATGAAGTCCATCTCTCTCATGTGCTGTGTGTTTCCGAGTTAATGCTGCATTCTGCCAGTGGGGATGAGGGATTCCCAGTCAAGTGCCGACACTAAGCACTAAAATCCTTAGGATTTGGCCCGTGATTTATGCCTTTCATGCCAATCCTGATCATAGCGTTACAGACTTTTGAGCTCCTCCAGGTGATGGAACCCAGCAGAGAGTAATTAAGGCTCAGGCCCGCTACTACTGCCACAAATCCAGCTCAGATGAGATCCACTGGACTCTGAGTCACAGCTGGTAATGAGTGAGACTAATGGAGCTCTTTCATCTAGACCTTTTCAAAAGGGGTGGTAGCAAAAATAGAATGAGATGGCGTCAAAAGAAATCTCTGTCAGCACAAGAATGGTACTCTTAATATAACTTTGTTATTTTGTCTCTTACTAAAAAATATTAGAACTGATCTATTTGCACTGCAGTTTCATATTGTTCATTTCTAGAGAAAGTGACATTAAGCCAAATATGGTGGCCCATATTTACAATTCGTGCTCTGCATTTAACCCATCCAAAGTACACACACACAGCAGTGAACACTTGCTCAAGGGCACCTAAGTCATGGTATTTTCAGCCCGAGATGGTATTGGTAGTTTGGATAACCACAGTTGTACAAATACCATGGTTAAACTATGGTTAGAGCAGCAAATCTCAATTCCAGTCCTCGCACCCCATTGCTCTGCATATTTTGTATGGTTCTCTTATTGTTTCAGATGTTTGTTCTATTCGAACATAAGTGCCCTGTGAAGTGGACATCACAGGATATTTTGCCATGATTCCAGTACAAAGCGAACTATATGTTCCATTCATAGTGCATTGAAGTGTGTGAGACGTGAATTTAAATTGTATTAATTTACAGAGGTATATGATGTCACACTTGTCCGTGCGTGCAGACGGACGTTATGCAATGCAAATCCGTGAATGACTGTTCCAAAGTGAAGTAAACTTCAACAGATTTCCCCTGCTCAGGGAGTAGGGAGCAGTTAACACGGTGTAGAGACCATGGCTGCATCCGAAAACTTAGGCAGGTGACTTGCTGTCTAATCAGGCAATGACTTTGCAGGCTGCGTTTTTTTAACCAAAGGCACCTCATGAAAACGAATTTCGGACAGGCTTCTGAGGCAGTGTAATGGTTTAATGATCGATAGCAAAATATAGAGAGCTTTGGTGATAACTAAGTGGATATTTCATTACTGCAATATTAATTAGAAATTAAATAAAAAGTGGAAAATGTTGTTCAGAAACATACATTTACACACAAACTGATCACTGATCGCAACTTTCAGATGCCATCTTTATTTTTTGGCTCAACTGTCACATAATGGAACGCACAGGATTGTGGGATATCAAAGGCAGCGAAGGATATATCTATGCTGCCTTCAAAAACCGGCTAGACGGAGGCATTTCAGGAGACAGGAAATTAAGCTGACATTGATTTCGGACGTGCCCTGATGCCTTCCTACCTTGGAATGCGACCTCCGAAGGCAGCATTTTTTAGTTTTCGGATGCAGCCTACGTCAATCGGAAGACAGTTCATGTATGGAGCTCAAGCATAAAGTGCTCCAAAATCTCCCGGTAGACGGCTGCACTGACTTTAGATTTGTTAAAACACAATGAACCAACACTAGCAGATAAAATGGCACCCAAATCATCACTGACATCAGAAACTTCACACTGCACTTTGGATTCTGTGCCTCTCCAGTCTTCCTCCAAATTCCAGACCTTGATTTCCAAATGAAATGCAATATTTACTTTCATCTGAAAAGAGGACTGTAGACCACTGAGCAACAGTCCAGTTCTTTTTCTCCTTATCCCAGGTGAGATGCTTTTGACGTTTTTTTCTGGTTCAGGAGTGGCTTGGTTCTAGGAATGTGACAGCTGTAGCTCTCTTCCTGAAGACGTCTGAATGTGGTGACTCTTGATTCACTGACTCTGGCTTCAGTCCACCCCATGTGAATCTCTCCCAAGTTCTTGAATCAGCGTTTTCCTGACAATGTTCCCAAGACTGTGGTCATCCCTGTTGCTTCTACACCTTTTCCTACCACACTTTTTTCCCTCCAGTCAACTTTCTATGAATATATTTTGATACAGCACTCTGTGAACAGCCAGCCCTCTCAGCAATGACCTTCTGTGGTTTACCCTCCTTGTGGAGGGTGTTGATGATTGTCTTCTGGACAACTGTCAAGTCAGTATTATTTCCCATAATTGTGGTTGCATGTTCTAAACTAGCCCAGGAGGTACCCAGTATTTACTCAAAACTAATCAAGCACAAAATGTAATATTCACATTTTTTAAGATACTGAAATTTCATGGAGATATTTTCTATGATATTCAATTTAAAAAAATATATAAACAAACAGTGCCTGTAAATGGACTGTTTAATAAAAGCTGGAAACAAAAACTACATGGAACTTCCTCATGGGAGCGTCATACTGAGATCATATGATCAGACTGCTCACTTTAATCGCTGTACATTCACTGATGAAATCAATGAATAATGGGTGACTGCAAATACAGAATTTCTATCATGGAAAAACTAACACATTCAATTTACATATGTATAAACCCAAGACAACTGACTGAGTGCACCTATAAAAGTTACATACAGTATAGAGAGCTCAGCAACTTTCTCTTTTTCTGCTGGAGGACTCACGTAATGCAGAAAACCAAAATGAAAACAAAAAGTACTTGCAGGAAACCAAAAGAGAAAACAACCTCCACCAGACTAAGAAGAAAAAGAAATATACAGCCATAGTGAGATTCTCATTTTTGAATGGCATCGATTACCAGCACAAAAACAAAGCAACAGAGGCTGCTGCATATTATGGTATCCATATTGGAAAATACCAACATCTGTGGGAGGACCAACTCTATTTCCAAACTAATGCTGGAGATGATTACTGTGGGGATGCCGTTAAGGTTCAACACAGACTTACTGGGGCAGACTGAATAAAATGACTGCGAACCAACAGATTGAATTTTTTGGCCCTTCGTGGACTCACTATGGTGTTTTCCAATTTTGATTCTCCACTGAATGAATTGTGAAGTCTGTAGATGAGGTCCAGTGTGGTTTTGGCAAAGCACCTCTCCATTTTAATTGGATTTTATAATGACATATTTTGGGTGTAAAATTACTTTTATATTTGAATAAATATTTCCTCTGACTACAAGAAGTTCAGCACGGCAAGGGCTGGTTCGATGGCGTGAAACAGAGCTGTTTCACAGGAAGCGTAGATTGCGTGGGTAAGCCATGCATGTTCGATGGTCTTCAGCCCCCACACACTCAAAAACATCATTACACTGGCCTTCTCTGGTGACCCCTTGCATCAGGGGATGAGCAGTGGGGCGGGAGAGTGATTCTGGAAATGATCTGCTGTTTATCACATTGGAAACAGGACAAATGTAGGCTAAAACAGAATGATACCCAGTTCTAGATCTGTGTTTCTGCTTAAAATGGGACTTTAAATGCAAAACTGAATGCAATGCAAATAATCCATATTGCATTCCATAAAAATTATCTGAGCTAATGCATCACGTTCAAAGCTCATTGCGGCTAAAAGCGGATTTGTATGATATGGGATTACTGTAGCATTTTAGGTGCATTGCAGGTGGTAAATTAATCCAGGGCTTTAGTGAATTTTCTGTTTTTTAGGAGACACACGCCGTAGCATACACAATTATGTAATATCCTGCAGCAGCTAGAGCTGGAACAGAACAAAAACAAAAATCTCTTGATTTATTGATTCAGGTAAGGACGAATCGGAAATGAACATAGCAAGAGGTCTCTGACAGCTGGGCTGAGAGCTGGGCTTGTCGCATATAACGTGCATGCCTAAAATGTTAAGACAGACATTTAACTGTGACATAAATTCTAGTCCACAATGCATCTTATTCTGGACAAGAGCCACCCACATAGACAGGACAAGAAAATCTGACACAAATAAATCCAGCCAAGATCCATTTTGTAGAATAAAAATTATAATAAAAATAAAAATCAACACCAACATCATCATTGAAGTATTATTATTATTATTATTATTATTATTATTAAACCTTTTGAGTTTAATAACATTTTTAAAAATGTAATTTAATTATTTTAAAGGCAACTGACTGCATACATTATTGTTTTTTATTTATTATTTTATTACTACATATATTATTTTACATGTATTATTATTTAAAAAATAAATACTAAAGAAATTATACAAAACAACAACAAATAAATGTTATTGTTACAGATAATTTGCACATATTATTTAATTATACTAATAATACAATTTTAAATGTGGACTCAGAAGCTGTGTAAACCACATGCCTGACCAAAATTGTAATTCAATTACACAAAATATCAAAAAGTTAAATTTATATAGAACCACTGTAAACCAAACAAACTGAAAACCCAGCATCACTGGTTTGCTGTTGTGCAGCAGAATAGTCATAAAGTAATACAAAGAAAAATGTTGAGTGTTTGAATACAAAATTACATGCACACCACAACAATGAAAGGTCAAGATCAATACTTCAAAAAGCACAGCAAACCTGCTGACAATCAAAGCATGACAGCAATTTGCTTCCTCGGCTTGCATTAAGAGATACAGTAAATAGTCCAAAGTCATTTTTGATTGTGCTATTAGTGTAAACATTTGATTCTGGTAGTAGTCCAACACTCCAGCATCGCAGAACAAAAATAGATCCACCCATATTCATTTTCCATATAGCCTTTGAACTTCAGAAAGAGGAAGAAGAAAGTGAAGACGTGAGAAAAGAGTGGGAGGGAGAGAGGTAAGAGGTGCTCAACTAGAACAAGAAGAGGTCTTAATCACTTTCTGTCACCGTGTGAGGTCTTAAAGTACCTAGACAGAGATAAAAGCAGCATATTAGAGTTCGACAAAAGACGTGCATGAATGGGCAGCAGACAAATGTGTTTATTGACTCAAAGGTACAAAAGATAAAACAGGCATATGGACCAACTGTCAAAGAGAATTATGATCTTTGCCCTTCCTAAAAATCTGATGTAGAGGAATCAGAGCATTTAAAGTCCTTCCTGTTTCAGAGATTTTTAAAGGGACAGTTCACCTAAACAGGAAAAATATGTCATCATTTATATACCCGTATGTCAATCCAAACCTGTGTAAAGGTTTTTTTTGTTAGTTTTGTTTGTTTGTTTTTTGTGTGGTCCACATTTCTAAATGCTATTAATTTCTGATACACAAGCCCTTGAATTAATGCAGTTCAGTTTTTAATTTGATTCAGTTGATTTCAATGTCCATTTTGCTTACAAAATAAATCCTTTCTCTGTTAATTCTGTAAAATATCCAGGCAGACTGATCCTAATCAGTAACTCATCGTTTTGAACTATCCAGTAAAAGAATTTGCTCATGAGAATAATTTGTTTACTGTGAACTGTTGTTGTATGGAAAACAGTGAGCATGACAATTTTCAGTGAGGATGAACTATTCGTTTAATAACCTCAGCTGTTTGAAACTCTTAATGTTC
This sequence comes from Carassius auratus, assembly GCF_003368295.1. Lineage (NCBI taxonomy): Eukaryota > Metazoa > Chordata > Actinopteri > Cypriniformes > Cyprinidae > Carassius > Carassius auratus. The sequence continues at coordinate 135,167 of NW_020527814.1, forward strand.
CTGGTATCATCTCTGAGATGTTTTATGCCATTCATTCCTATGTATCCAATTTGAGTTTACTGCCTCTATTATAGCCTAGTTTATCGGACTACTTGTGTGTGTGATGTTTCCAGTTATGTATTAACATTGCTGTCACAGTAATGACCATATTCATTTCAAACTATTTCAATTACTGGCCAGTCAAGCTATTTTCTCTCATTCTCTTTCTCTGTCTCTCTGGGGATCTCTTGTTCTATGATCCTTGAAAAATCATTAATGAAGTTTCACTTTTTCTTAGATTCTCTGATAATTAGGGCTGCTCTGACGGCAGTGATTACAACAGTCTTTCTGCAGACTAGGTCAAGGTGTTTCAGCCTGAATGGTTATCTTAACATGATTACTAATGTGTGTGTAGGCTGGGAAATCGCCCACATTAAATAAAAATCCCGGGGTCATTACAAGCAAAAAATGAAAACTAAGAAATTATTTTTTAAACGATATCAAAATACAAAACAGTTATTTTAAATAGCAATAATATTCCTGTATTTTTGCTCAAATAAATGCAGCCATGGTGAGAATAATAGACTTCTTTTCTCTCAAAACCATTAAAAATATCTCAACAATTCAAACTTATGAAGAGTAATGTACAACAAAAGCTAACAACTATCAAAAATCAAATGATAATGTGAAGGGAAAAAACATTTGTGAAATCTTTAGAGCTCTATAGTTATCTGTAAGCATTTATCAGAACATGTGTATAACCAGTGGTGTGGTGAGGTTTGGGTTGGGTTGAGGAGCTCATTGTTTTGTGATGCAGTATATCATTCCACACCTTATTAAGTTAAGATGCATCAGCGTCCCACAGAGACTGGGAAAGACTCCAACTACGTCTAATCAGTGTCACACCATCCCCAAGACTTAAAGCATGCCGTCAATATGCTTTCATAATGATCAGCCGAGCCACTACTGCATCCATAACTGTGGTGTTAATATCGCCCACTGTGCTACTAGTATAGATTCACCCTGAATCCAATTAATACAGACCTTCTGAATAGGGTGAAAGGTGCAAAATCTGAAAACATGCAGTCAATCAATTATTTCTGCATTAACAGGAGAAGATTTGTTTCCAAAGACTCTCCTTGGCAATGCTTGGTAAACATTACAAGGGCTGGTAAATTAAATATCTCCCAAACGATCAATATTGTGCTTAAGTGAAGTATTATTTGCATTAGCTAGAACATTGCACAAGTTCTCCATTAAAGCTAAAACATTCATCAGTAAAATCACTTTCACGAGTTTATACCAGAGATTCACTGATATTAAAAGTCTTGCCAACACTGACAAACCAATAATTATTTTTGTGTTGGTCGGTATGGTCAATAACATTAAAGGGTTAGTTCACCCAAAAATTATGTAATTAATAACTCACCCTTGTGTCGTTCCAAACCCTTAGACATCCGGTCTTCTTCAGAACAGAGTTTAAGATATTTTAGATTTAGTCCAAGAGCTTCCTGTCCCTCCATTGAAAATGTATGTACGGTATACTGTCCATGTCCAGAAAGGTAAGAAAAACCTTTTTTTAGTTTTTTGTCTAAATAAATTAAAGATAAATTGCTAAAAAAATTAATTATATTAAATGCTTAAAGTGAATCAAAACATTATAATGTACAGTTTGAAAAATGGAAACTCGTTTGGATATTTAAATTAGCTAAATATTACATTTAATTGTTATTAAATTATTAGTGTTTTTAATTATTAACTTACAGCGAGCATTAGTTAACTGAAAAGGCAAATAACCATGAACAATTAAATATCCAATACAAAAAAGGGGCAAAAAATAAGTAAATAAATAAACAATAACAACAGCAACAACAAAATACAGTACAATACATTTCAATACAGTTAAAGACACAAATACAAATACAAAATTAGAAACTGAAACTGGAAAATAAAAATGATATGTTCAATTAATTTCAATACTAATGCAAAATAAGCTGCCACCACATTACACCAACTGGCAGAGAAATGTGACAGTCAGTCTACACATCACACATTATTTTCAGCACATTAAACACTGCTTGTCTTACAAGTGCCAACCCACTGCACCAAATCAGGTGCATGATTGTATGCTCCCAGCTGACAGAGAGTACAGTGAACTTCTCAAAGCAGTCAGGCACAGACTCAAAAAAACAACTACTTTGCTTCTCCGGCAACATTCAGATCAGTGGAATACTGAGAAATATGCCAATTTAATGTGAGATGTGATCTGGTTTAACAGCTTTGACAGAGAAAGTCAAAAGAAAGGAAGTTTCACATATCATGGAGAACTCAGATCTAAGGTGATTCTACCCACTGGAAGGTTTTTCTCAAAGATTTTTTAGACAGGAATGAGATTAAATGGAGAAAAAATGGTTTGGTTGTGGGTGCACGGCATCCCTTAAAACTCAGCTACAATATGCAACTCAAATGTAAACTACTGTTCAAATGTTTTGGGTCAATATATATTTTTTTTTTATTTTTTTAATCTTACTTATATTCAGCAAGACTACATTAAATGTATCAAAGGTGAGAGTAAATACTACAATTCAAAAGTTTAGCTTCAGTAAGGTATTTTACTTTTATTCAAAAATGGTGCATTAAATTGACCAATAGTGACAGGAATGACATTTATAATGTTAAAGATTATTTCCAATTAAAAAAAAAATGCTTGTTAAAAAAATTAATGTTTTCAGCATTGACAATAATAGGAAATTGTTTCCTGCACCAAAATATTAGAATGATTTCTAAAGGTTCATGTGACACTGAACACTGGAGCACTGTTTTGCCATCACAGAAATAAAATGTTTTAATATTTATTAAAATATAATAAAAAAATTATTCACAATACCACTGTTTTTACGGTTTTTACTTTTGAATCAAATAAATTCACCCATGGTGAGTGAAAAAAAAAAGTGAAAGTCTTTTTTGAACTTTGAAATGGTAGATTATATATGCCCATAATATTCCTATATCTGATTCAATGGGATACGGAGCACATGACATGCAAGAATAAATGCAAGAATAAATAAATAAATTGTGCGCACAATTTTCTAATTCGTTCCCTCAATGTACTAAAACGTGCAACATGCTTACTATTGCGTTCCCTAGATTAACTATTGCGTTCACGCGATTTGCTACATTGTGCGCACGATTTATAAATCGAGTGAACGAAATAGTAAATAGTAAATTCTAAATTAAGGGGTGGTGTTGGGGCAGTGGATAAGACCCATGCATTTGGTGTGAGAGACCTGGGTACAAATCCACTGTGAGACACCAATGTGTCCCTGAGCAAGACACTTAACCCCTAGTTGCTCCAAAGACATGTGACCTCTGACATATATAGCAATTGTAAGTTGCTTTGGATAAAAGTGTCAGATAAATGAAATGTACATAAGAAGAAGGTGCACGTTGTCTTTATGCAGCATATCCATAGCTGGTTGTAGGTTCCAGCTGTAGGATCAGAGGTATGCTTGAAGATTAATCTCTGAGGATTCAGCCAACAGCTCAGGTGTGAGTGAATAATTGTACTTTGAAGTGCCTAAAGCACCATAATTATGCTTTAGGCACTTCGAAGCGCAATTATTCACTTGTACCTTAGCTGTTGGCTGAATCCTCAAAGATTAATCTCCAAGTTTCTACCGTATTCCTGGAGGGGTACTCGATCAAACCCTAGAACATAACAGCCCCGGAGAAGTAAATCGATAGACAGGCGACATCTGCATGACACGATCATGCAGATTTTAAGCATTAGCCCTCTTAACACACATGGGGAAGAGTGGTATCTATCCCTGTGAGGAAGGGTAGGTATGTTTTTTACACACATACTGTACAAACACCCACAGGGTCAGGAATAGCTGCTCCCTGACTGGGCAAGGCCTGCTGGGTAATTACAAGGAAAAGGTCAAACAACGAGCTAATGGGCGTCACAGGGTGCTAATGGAGCAGTGGACAGATGTGAATACGCTCATACTGTGAATATAAACACAAACACCTACACACATGAACACTGCAAAATCAATTTTGCATGATTCTGAATTATTCTTATTAATAAGTGTAAGAAATGCACATGCACAAACACTAGATCCCCTCAGGCTGTGTGCAAACCACACAGTGGGCTGTCAATAAACCTGCCTAGAAACACATGTGGCTCCTGTGTGTCAATAACTCTGCATAGTTTATGGAGATGTGCTTGTGCTGCTTTGCTGCATGTCAGTTTTTAGGATCTGACCAGCCCTGTCGAACACAGAGAGTGGGGGAGCTGAAATAGACGTCAGACCTGATTAGGAATCATAAATCTGAATCCACACTCATAATGTGTGCAAACACCCATTTCTATAACAACTAGTTTCTAAATTACAGAAAATTTGAAGGACTAGAGTGAATTGACCTGGGGCTTTGAAATTAATTGTTGCGAAATATGTGAATACATTTACGCCATCACACACACACACACACTGGCCTGATTTCTGGTTTGAAGAGTAATCAACTCATTATGTGGATAACAAAGAGATTAATTAAGAAAGAATCCCTCAGACTTCCCATAATGTGTATGTGTGTGTTTGTGTTTTCCCTAGCGGTCCATCACTAGCATAAAAACTTAGTATGCTAATCTTTCTTAGTCAAATGTGTCCTTCTGAACTGTTTGTCATTTTAATGACAAAAGAAAATTGAACAAAGACAAAACACCCCTCAGGATTCAGAAACACTTAGTTTATGCAGTTCCCTGACAGAATGTAATGAAAAAAAAAAAAAAAAAAAAAACTTCAAGATGAAGGAAACTAAAGGAACTCTGAAAGTTTCGATAATAATGAAACTAATACACAAATAAACCTCCAAATGTGCTATCAAATAGACAGTGTAAATAACAAAGAATAATAAAAACCAAAAATGAAATAAAACGTTTGTGTGACATTTTAGAGGGGAGGACAAAGAAATTATATTTTCAGAATGAAATCAATTAATTCAGCACAATTACTAATAAACAAACTTGTATCTGCTGTTAACCTGAAGAAAAACGTCAAAGATTTTTTGAATGCTTGTTGTTGTTTTCGGTCGCTTCACTTCATTTGTCTTTTGTCACACTGACAAAAGATAATGACACTATTATCTTCTGAACAGCTGCTTTAAAGCGCAACTTGGATTTGTTTCATAATTTAGACATTTTACAACATGAACTGTTATTTTTCCGTTTATTAATGTGAGGCTGCTTTGAAACCATATGTATTGTGTAAAGCACTATATAAATAAATGTGATTTGACTTGAGATTGGCCTACAGCAGCAGGGAACTAATACTGTTCAAATATATTATGCACAAAATTCAGGATTTGAGATTTGTATTTGAAAATTTCCATCAATTACTTCTTCTTTTATCTAATTTCTTGTCATCTTCATACTATTGCTTTAAAAGTGACAAAGGGGCAAATGAAATGAAACCAAATCAAACCAAAATTAATGGTTTCATCAATATATACTGTATTATGGAAAATATTTATGAAACCATTCATTCTGTTTAGATTTATAAATATCTCTGATAAGCAAGTGCGAATTGCATTAGTGGCCAGAGAGAAAGTAGTAAGAGGTATCTACTCACTGAGATCATGGTCACCTCAAACCTGAAAATACTTCAGCCTGTGAAAGAACAAAACACACACGCACACAACACACACACAGACCAATACAGCAAAACCACAACAGCACCACAGCGTGGGAGACTGGGGAGAGAGCCAGCAGAGGAGAGAAGCAAACGGAAGAGACAGAGTGCAAGAGAGAGAATGAGAGAGCGACAAGAACAAACACACTCTCTCATTAAGGGTGAAAGTCTGAAAATATCACAAGAAACAGTCCCGTTTGTGTTCAGTTCTGAAGTCAACAAAAGTGAAGTGTCCCCTGAGATTTCAGAGCCAAGTGCCTTTTCAATACAACTTTCAAAAAGACATATTTATATGAGAAGCAAAATGAAATAAGATGTCTTCTTTTCTCTAAAAACAGATCAATAGTGAGTTTATGATCAAAACAAAAATGAAATGAAATGAAAATGTAATGGGAAAAAAAAAACAGATGTTTGTCCTTGTTTTAAGCATAGACTCGCTTCATTTTGTTTACTTTCTTAGAAAACAAGACAAAACAATAAATAAATAAAAAACCGAAAGGAGGAAATATTATTTTTTAGCAATGCATGAAAGATTCAATGCCACAACTTTATTACTTTGAGCCTTTTTGCTCAGATTTAAGAACATACTTGACGGTTTCATTTGTAGAAGTGTGAATTTTCTAATTAAGAACTTTTTAAAACCAACAGAAAGTTCAGTTGCAGTTTTGCTTTATATATATATATATATATATATATATATATATATATATATATATATATATTATAGAAAAACAAAATTGAGTAAAAGATGGGTCCCTTTGGACTCTAAATGAAATCATTCCAGATCATTGTAGACCAAGGGTTTTCAGTTCAATTCTGATGAGTTTTTAAAACACTTCATAAAAAATGGTTCTAAAGCAGTTTTAAGGGTACTGATTTAAACTTATTTCATAAGTTTTTTATTAACACACTGACTTTGTGCCACAAAAACAGTTTTCTTTCAAATTTTCTGCAGACCCCCAGAACTCCCCAGTGGCCCTGAGAGGTCAGCTGGAAAACATCTGCATTACACGACTGTGGCTTACACTTCAATACAAAACTACTGAGTTGCTAAATAAATAAATAACTTCACTCATTCATTTAAAATCTACTTCTGGTCATACCATACCTCACTTAGGAAATCAACTAAGGCACAACTTCCACAAAACAAAAGTCTTCAAGCATATTTCAAATCTCAATATGAACAAGATCTTGGTTAAGAAATAAAGTTAAAGCTAATGCAGCATGAAGTATTGAATTTTTTTTAAATTTATGAAAGTCGAGGCTGTTCATTGCCTGGAGTTGTGAGCATTCTGGCAGGAAGGAAACAGACAGCTCTATTCTGAGTTGGACCACCAGTGTCTTTGACAACAAAACAAACCAAAATGTACCATATCTTCACAAACAGATTTTGAAAAGGCGTTACAAAACCAACAGTGGCTTGTGGTCTGTGATGTACAGTAACTCATTTTAAATTATACCAGCTCGAGCATTTTGAGTCTAATCAGGGGCAGCGCTCAAATACAGCTGATCACTTTAAACCACAGGACAATGGGATATCTCACCATCCCTCAAGCAGCCATTTCAGAGCACATTTAATGCTGTTAGCATCGACTCACTCCAAAGCTGTGCAGGTCACTTCAAAGCTTGATTTCTAAAAGTGCTTTTGTCTGGTACAGCTCACATAAACACAGAGTTTTGAAACAGACAAGTGTACTTGTGTGTTTTTACAGAGAATTCCTCTTGCTATTGTTGAACTCTCTTTCTGGGATGCTATGCTTGATTTCCTCAAAAGTAGGACCTGAAACAGGATGTTTGTGGAGTTGGTTGATGAAATGAAAGAATGCAGGACAGCATAAAAAATTTGCTGCATGTGGGTTTAGTTGTTCGCTTTGCAATCGTTGCCTGTTCAATAGCAATGATGCAAAAAAAAGTTAAATATTTAAATATTTACAAATATTCACATTACCCCAAATATCTCATCTACTCCAGGGATATCTCATTTTTCACAGCTTTTTTTAATGTATGATTACACATTAAATGTACACCTTTAACATAATGACAAGATATAAAAAAAATATATATCATCCCAAACATCTTATCCACGCTCATCAACCTAAACAACTCATTCAATCACCTCCTGCAGGCATCCTGTCTAATCAGTTCCTTCAATCAATGAAACCAACCAGATGGAGAAAAATAGAGAAAGCGCTGCAGAAAAGAGTGAGCGGAAAGAGAAGAATAATGGTGTTTTCTCAAAGGACAGAGGAAGATCTAGGCTGAATGATGAGTGCTTGATTGACACATTCTTGAGCATCTTTGTCTGTGTATAGGAAATGAGATCAGTGACATCAGGCAGCATCAACAAAGTTCTGATCAATACTGCTCAGCGCCATGTAGAAATGATGGCATTAATGAAAATGAAGAGAGAGGGAAAAAGAAAAAGAGAAATACCTGTAATGCAAAGCCTTTTATGAATGCACAGTTTTTGGTCACATATAATTGCAAAGTTGTATCTGGGTTACTTCCTGAGAGGTTCAGAAGTTCACACTGAAAATCTGCTAATTCAAATGGAAAAATAAAGTTAAGGATTTATATATATATATATATATATATATATATATATATATATATATATATATAAAACACAGCAAAATTATTATGTAAAATAAAGAAATATTTATTATTTATTGCAAAAAAAACAATCTTCACGAGTGGACTCTACAGTACATATTTAGAAGAAAACCTAACATTTGTTTTATGACAACTTGTTTACGTAATGTACACTACTGTTCAAAATTTTGGGGACTATAATATTTTTATTTTTCAGTGACTTTAAAAAGAAGTCTCTTATGCTCACAGAGGCTGCATTTATTGGATCAAAAACATAGCAAAAATTGCAATATTGTGAAATATTATTATATCTATATTATATTATATTATATTATTATATCTATATATCTTCTATTTCAATAAATTATATTTCAATAAAAGCTGAATTCAGCAGCCATTACCCCAGTCTTTAGTCTCACAAAATCCTTCAGAAATCATTCTAATATGTTGAATTTATGCTTAAGAAACATTTCTGATTATTATCAATGGTGAAATTTGTTTTCAGGATTATTAAATGAATAGTAAGTTAAAAGAACAGAATTTACTAATGTCACTTTTTGACATCAAATTTAAAGCATCCTAGCTAAATAAAAGTACTAATTTCTTTAAAAAAAAAAAAAAAAAAAGTAAAATAAAAACCTTATTGAACCCACACTTTTGAACAGTAGTGTAGTCATCACACTGTTCATTAAAGCTGAATGCCTGCTGAGTTTCTTACACTCTCTATGCAGAAAATAAACAGCCAACACTGTAATCCAACAAATGTACATCCATTGTGTGTGAAGCCTCACACTGCACCTGTGGATCCTCTCATGCAGCTCAGCTGTTGCCGAAAAAATGTCTTACAAAAGCTTCTGGCTCCATTAGTGGGAAGTTTTTCCCTGTTCATGAAATGAGGCTGCCTTTATCATGGATTGTATGCCTTCATAGGCTCTGGCCTAGAGGAGACATAAAAAATGACCTAATTTATGTTATTACATTAAGTTAATTAAAGAAAAGGCTACAAAAGAATGTAATTGTGTTAGTGGCAAATGTCTTGTATCCGTAGGAGACAGGAGGAGAAAGGGAACATTTTCACACTTCTTTACATGCCAATGTCATAGAGACTGAAGCCAGAAAATACTGTCACAGAGAAAGAAAGAACAGATCATTCACTGATTTTCTTTGGCCAATTAAACACTGCCAACAAGCACTGACATTAGCAAAACACAAGTACTCTAAACGGCCATTATTAATGAGCCATGTCGTATGCTCATGAAAACTTTACTACCTCTTGATTGGATGACGTGTGGCCATATGTGTATCATGTAAGTCCTGGACATATGGAGAAGACTAATCACATACTGTATAATGCAATACAAGACCACTCTGCAGCCAAAATCAGCTGGATCTGCCAAGAAGAATGTCATGTAGATAGAGGCCTTGCAAACAAAATAGCTGAATGGGTGCATTTATATATTTGGCTACACTGTCTAAGAACATAAAGATGTTAAACATTTAATGATTAACAAATTATTTTTTTATTATTTATAAATTTTTTTACCCCCTTTGTGGCCACTATGCACTGTCAATGCGCACTTCTGTGCAGCCCGCACTGAGGCCCAGTCCCAAATGGGACATGTGCATTTGTGGTCTTACAGACTTACAATAGACGCCGCGTGTGCATGTCCGATAAGTCCAGAAGACCTTAGGGTGTCCCATATGTTATTTTAGCATTCAGAAGGGTGCTCTTCTAGCACCCCCTTTTCGGCCGTTATGCGCCCTCAATCCACACTTCTGCCGAGCCCGCACTGGGGCGAGCTCCACAGCAGACTTCTACACAAATATGAGTTTTATTCCTGAATAAATGTGTTAAAAAAATTGATTGAAAAAGTATTCAGGGACTATTTTGTTGCCACCTACTGGCATAACAATGTAACTTGCAGAAAAAGTAAAAAAAAGTAAAAAAATATATATATATATTCAAGACTAAATACACAGTTTGTTTAAAAGAAATAGAAAGCAAAATGATACAAACAGTGAAATGTCACAGTGCTAAGCAAATTTAAGAACTGGAACCCCTGTAAAATAATATTTATAGAATGTTCTTTATATATATAAGGACTTCTAAACCTGAGAGAGTCAACCAGCTCATTACACTTACACACACACTAATGAACTGACATGAAATTATGTTCACCTAATAGTCACTTAACTGATTTGAATCATGTTCTCTGTGTCAGAGATAACTCAACCGGCAAAACACAATTGAGATTTTGATTAATCCGATGTCAGATGACCATTCCAGCTTTTTCCTCCACTACACACTTCAGCCTCACATGGCCAGTCAGCTGTCTGTTCACAAATCAGCAACAGAGAACACATTCGCCTGTTATCTTCTTTACAACAAATCCAGTGTTTTGTTTGTCACACAAAAGCCAGTGGCTTTTTGATCCTGTTATTTAGAGAGTTTCCTGATTTTAAACTAATCAGCGTGTCTAATCACACAATCCGTAAAATTAATCCCAAAGACCATTCTGACCCCAAGATGCCCTCCTTTGCAATTTAGAGGAGGACTTCCTTAACATCAGCTAGATGCACCACTGCACTAATGAGATTACAAAGCCTGTTTTAGAAACTCTTTATTGCAAAAGACAAGAGAGGAGTTCAGGAGAGGGCAGTAACAAAGTGCTATACCAAGGCTTTGTGGATAGACAGTTACGGCTACAGGTCAAAGATTGCAACACTTACATGGTATTAAACACATCCAGCTTCCGAGGCCACAGCTTTGCAGAAAGAACAAGGATGAATATATCTTCAAGGGAGGGTTCAGAGGAAAGAGTGACATAACCTGCCGATATGAACAGATGAACTCTGCAGATGGAGGAAGAGGAAGACTCTGTGGACTTGATGAACTGACGGAGGCTCCCAGGGGAAGCAACGAGAGCCTGCAGGTCTATAAAGACGCAGAGACCTGATCTATGGATCTATAAAAGTGACACAAGCATGCATAAACACACAAATGCACTTGCTGTAGTGATTGGGAGTCCTGAAACTCAAAATTACTCCGATCCAATCCCATCGTTATCACAGCATCCAATCGCATATGCAATTATGTTGATGATATTGAACATAAATGAGGCTTGGAGGGCATTGAATATCACACACAGGTGAGCCTGGATTGATGTGCAACTGACGGTGTGAATGAAAACATTAAATCACTCCTCAGCTCCCTCCGATTTGGTTTGGGCAAACCAAGCGTAAAAATCCATTACACTAAATGTCAAAACAACCACGATGAGTTCAGTGAAACAATTACAAATGTTTTACACCGAAGAAGGATTCAGAAGGAACAGAGAAGCAAAGAAGCAGAGATGTTTTCCTAAGGGAAGGGACACTTTCTTTTGCGGTTGACCCTCTTGGGATCCGCTATCACAGCTTCTGCAGAGGTGCAGAGATATGTGGGCTTTTGTGGCAGAAAAGTCTGTCTTGAAAGTTAAAACAGAGTTTGAGGTGTTTAAATAAATGCTTTATTGACCAAAGATGCATTACATTGATCAAAAGTCACAATAAATACATGTATAATGTTACTAAAAATTTGTATAAAAGAAATCCTGAAAAAATGTATAATAGTTACATAGTTACACAGCATACTGTATAATTAAATATATAAAGCAGCATGACAGATTTAAACTGTTATAAAAAATATTTTGATATTTCAAATCAGCATATCAGAATGACACTGACAACTGGAATAACGGCTGCTGAAAATTTGTATTTTATGAACATTAATAGTGATGCTTCCCTTAGCAAATATGAGTTTTTTTATTTTATTTTTTTTTTTTTTACTGTGGCTTCACATCAATAGATTTTTATTTTCATTCATTTTATTTTTGTATTGGCTAGAAATATTCATAAACATTTTCACTTTTTATTTTTCACTAGTCAAAAAAGAAAAGAAAACTTCACAATCGAGAAGATTAACAACTGTAATCTAAATACATGTATCTATAATCATACTTTGTTTTTGATGATGGCATACAGTGCAAAACATAAGTGACTGATTTGCAGCTTATTCTAGTGCGTAGTTTAAAGACTATCACAAGTAATTTTTGATAATATGACAAAAACTCATCCACATTAATCAGCTAGATAACATGAATTTAGTGGCAAATCAGCACAATTTGCAAAAACAATGCTAAATACATCAGAAAATCAAACGTTATATATATATATATATATATATATATATATATATATATATATATATATATATATATATATACACAAAAACTATTCTCTACTCGTTGCAGTTCTTTTCGATTTTAAGAGACTCATTCTGACAGACACATATTCTTTCCTCTTATACTTATCTAATCGCAAAGGAAAATTGATTCATGGCAAGATTTAACAGAAGTGGAAATGGAAATGATCAAGTACTAAATCTCCTCGTCTTTTGTGGTCACTGGAGACCTTCTGTAATTTTCTTTTGTATCTGCCTCAAATCTTTCAGAGCAAAGCCACCTCTTCCATCCCAGAAAAAGAGCCAATTGATTCATCTGTCAGACGCAGAAGAAAGCATTTGTGATTCTGTCAGGACGCTGCTCCTCGTTATTGATTTACAAATTCAGAAAAGACAAGGGCCACATGCATGTGAACGTGAACATGAAGACTGCCATAAACATTAAATATATTTCTACCTCGTTTTAATCATTTATATATATATATATATAAGCAGCTAGAGTACATTTTTTATGAAAAATATGTAATGAAAAAAAACCCTACTTTCTATGAATGTTTTAGTGCTGTAGTTGATTGTAAATGTGTTACCTGTTTCTCTGATATTAGGTGAAGGTTCTTTCAAATGTATCGATTGAGCAATAGTAACCATAACAACCACCCATAGGTTAGTGGCAGCAGAGCACAGTTGTTGAAGTATTATGCAAAACCAAGGAACAAGCTCTGACACTCGGAGGAGAAGGAAGGAGACAAGATTAGGCGAGACGAGACGAGATCCCATTCTATGTTCCAGTACTCAATGAAACAATTTAATTCTTTCTTTCACATATAACACAAAGAAACCGACTCTTTTTATAAAGAGCATGAAAAAAATGATATGTTCCAATCTCTAAGAAATAGCACAGTCAAGTCTAATCCTCTTTTATGAATTCTGTCTTTGTCACTTTCTTACCCAGTAGATTGTCTTGTCTTCTTACTCATGGAGATGGTTACTAAATGTTTGAGTTTGTCCTTTTTATATATAAGATGTGTGTACATTAGCCATCTTAAAAAAAAAAAAAAAAAAACAGGTCTTATCCTCCAAGGTTGTATTGATTCTCAAGACTCAGGACAGTAAAATGCATGACAAATAAAATGACATGATTAGTTCAATTCAAGACATTTAAACTGTCTACTAGAGTCATATTTTCATTATAAAATAAATTGTTATTTATCTTGGATGCCTACTTTTCCTTCATTGTCCTAAAAGACAATTTTTAATATAACTGGATTCGTCTGAAAGAAGAAAGTCATATACACCTAGGATGACTTGAGGGTGAGTAATTTATGCGCTAATTTTCATTTTTGGGTGAACTAACCCTTTAAGCCATTTTCCCAGTTCACTTCAGTTTAGAGAAAAAAAGGTTCAATTTAGTCTGTGCCGACAGCAAACAATGTGTAGACACTTGTTATTGTGTAACACAGAGTAAAACCTTAAATCACCTACAATGTGGGACCAGTAAAACTGCTCAAGAGACTGACTGAATATGGAATAACTTAATTAATAACGTAAAATTTAATAACATTGCATAATTTAATTCTATATGACATTAATGTTTAGATATGTAACACTGTGATCCGCCAATGCATGACATTTAGTTCCATCCTATGTAAACAGCAGAATGACAATAAACTTGACTTGAAATAATGAATGACTTAACATACCACACAAAATGAAAAAACTAAAAAGGTTTCTACAAGGGAACTTTGGTGTGTGCACTGAATTTAAAGTGTCAATTTCAAATTCAATTTCCGCGATGACTATCATAACTCTACCTGAATAAGCATGTGCATACACACACTCACGTGAGTATTATTAAAGACTCATGATTACAACACACACACATTTTGAAAAGAAGATCTACTTTAATCTTCCGGACACACTTTTGAACAGAATCTCTCAGAGGCGGCGTATACCTTATTCACGTGAAACACTCACAGTGAGGTAGCTGTTTGTCATCTGTCCATTCCTTCCTCTACCACAGCTGTTTCATTCATGCACTGAAGGTATTGCACTCTATGCTTGTGTGTGTGTGTGTGTGTGTGTGTGTGTGTGTGTGTTGTATTCAGGCTTGAAGGAGTTCAGTTACACCATTGTTTAAAGACTACAAAGCCAGTAAGATTTAATTTGTTAATAGTGAAGAGACCAATACATATCTTCTGCCAAGACATTCCAGAACATGCCAACACTGTGTACAGCCAACAGATATAACTGTGTTCCATTCAAATTTGGAAATGGCAAATTAATAAAGTTAAAAGGTTTCCTATGTCAATGTTTCCAGCAGTGGAGCTCCCCTGTTGATGAATCTATACCCTCGCCGCTGAATCTTCATAGCCGTGGCATAATAAATCATATTTGAGTTGTGAACGTGAGTCCATAGTCTATTTAAAATGGGATTCAATAAAATGATGCATGAAAAAATAAAACATACAATGCAACTATTGCTGTCTGAGACACAAACATTTTTTTTTAATCATAAACATCTCTTTTCATTGAATCAAAACATACAGCACGACCAGTGAAGCTAATTCACAAACAAATGACTCTTACAAAAGTTTCTTTTTAGTCATTTGGAAACATACAGATCAGCCAGAATTGCTGAAACAACTGATTCTTATTAACAGGCTCTTTTCAGTGAATAAAACATACAGCACGATCAGAGTAGTCCGATTCCTGTAACAAGTTATTCGTATGAATCGATTTTTCCTTTTGCAGTTCCTTTCAGTGGAATAAAACATAGCGTCACCAGTACAGTCCCCCCACAAGCTTTCTGTGCACGGGCAGGTAATGTCTAAGATAGAGGGCTTCTGTTGCATGGTAACTGTGCCCAATGGGTGTTCACACTCACTGCTCCGGAGTTGCAGGTTGTCTCGGGTTGCATGCCACCCCCGCTGACCTTGTTGCTCCAGCAGGGCCTTTTCATCAATTCTGCTCATTCATTCTGTACAGACTGGTGAATTTGACACAGTCAGATACACCCCATCAAGTTGAAAATCTGACATCATGCGGCATCCTATTGCATTGTAATGGTACACAGTATAATCCCCATGCTCCTACTTGTGCTTATCCACAGTGGTGTGCACAGACCTTTGGAGGTGCAGGGAAATAGTGCCACTACAAGGGCACAATCATGGTCCAGGGGCACCTAGATTGGACTAAAAGGGTACTTCGGCATCAGTGATTAAAGAGGTAGGGTCAGGGGGTCGAGGAATTCAAAATGTCATTTAAGCAGACTTTTGAATTTGAGTATCTCTCACAAGTAAATTCTGTGCATTTGTTTATTCGACAAATAACTCCACGTTCTCCCGTTAGCATAACAATGTGAGGTAACAGAGTAAAAAACACAATTATGATCTTGGAGAGAATATTTATGAATCATTTACATAGACCCTGAGTTCTTAAAGAGATGCAGGAAAGTCTCTTCTCCCACACACATGTACTATGGCGCACTTTGACGTTTCTCAAACATGAACACTTCTATAAATCATTCCCATTGCTACAGAAAATCTTTGTCACCTCCTGTACGCATACCATGTGGGATTCTAAAGTGTGTGGGGATGTTAGGAGAAAAAACGTTTAACAAAACTACTAGGCATCAATCTTTTATCCCAACGTGCTCTCAAACAGTGCATACACAAACTGCTTGTGACAGCCAAGAGGTGTACACAGCACATGGCACATTGTTTTAATGAGAGCTTCTGGCTCCCGGTAAAGGAGGCATGGCTTTTAGCATGCATGCAAACATGCACATTTAGGGGTGAGATGCATCTGACAGGGTCAAGGGTTTTGGTCGGGCACTGTCACCCTGGGACATATTTTTGCAAAATCAAAGAGTATATTTTCACCTGGCTAATTACTAGTTCTAAGTAAGAGGACACTTTTATTCAGGGACACTTATTGCAGGGACGATCCCGATGGAGCAAACTTGATGTTGTGTTTCTTGCTCGATGACACAATAGTGCTGTGACTTCTATCTAACTTCATGTAGTTTATGTAATAGATCACCCTTATGAAGCCCAGATTTTGACCACATGCTACAACAAAATATAGAAAAGTCCTGAATACAAATAATAAATTCTATCCAATAACAGAAAAATAATATTTGTTAGTCTGATTATGCAACATGAAGTCGCAATGTAACAGAAGTAACAAAATATTTTTTCTTCCATATTGTGTCGTTCACCCGAGGCAAACAGATTATTGAAAGAAAAAAAATGGAAGGTGAAGACTCCAGTTCAGTGGTTGTTGAGTGGATGAAGGAAGATCTGAACCAGAGTTTACAGTTCATTGTAAGAAAGCTGTGGGGTATAAGTGGAATAACTGATAAATCCAGTAGTACAATCTGCTATATTACATGAGAAGTCGGTTTCACCAGATGATAATTTTAAAAGGTAAAAATGTAATAAAAATACAGTATGCATGGATAAATCATTTACATTAAGATGTCTTATCTTAGAAAACACAGCATTTAGAAAACAAAGGGTCGTTTTAATTTGACTTATAAAATCAATGGTGAGTGAATACCCTTTTTTATATAATTGTTTTAATTTAAAAAATCTTTAAAAGCATGTATTTTTATATTTGATATTTAAAAATTATAAATGTAATAGAGCTAAATTTTAAAAAAGGGTGGGGGGGGCTTCATTTTAGTTTACAAACCTGATTCCAAAAAAGTTAGGACACTGTACAAATTGTGAATAAAAACAGAATGCAATGATGTGGAAGTTTCAAATTTCAATATTTTATTCAAAATTTAACAGATGACATATCAAATGTTTAAACAGAAAATGTATCATTTTAAGGGAAAAATAAGTTGATTTTAAACTTCATGGCATCAACACATCTCAAAAAAGTTGGGACAAGGCCATGTTTACCACTGTGTGGTATCCCCTCTTCTTTTTATAACAGTCTGCAAACGTCTGGGGACTGAGGAGACAAGTTGCTCAAGTTTAGGAAAAGGAATGTTGTCCCATTCTTGTCTAATACAGGCTTCTAGTTGCTCAACTGTCTTAGGTTTTTGTCACATCTTCCTCTTTATGATGCGCCAAATGTTTTCTATGGGTGAAAGATCTGGACTGCAGGCTGGCCATTTCAGTACCTGGATCCTTCTTCTACGCAGCCATGATGTTGTTATTGATGCAGTATGTGGTCTGGAATTGTCATGTTGGAAAATGCAAGGTCTTCCCTGAAAGAGACGACGTCTGGATGGGAGCATATGTTGTTCTAGAACTTAGATATACCTTTCAGCATTGATGGTGCCTTTCCAGATGTGTAAGCTGCCCATGCCACACGCACTCATGCAACCCCATACCATCAGAGATACAGTCTTCTGAACTGAGAGCTGATAACAACTTGGGTTGTCCTTGTCCTCTTTAGTCCGGATGACATGGCGTCCCAGTTTTCCAAAAAAGATTGTGTTCACCGACAATGTTTTCTGGAAGTATTCCTGAGCCCGTGTTGTGATTTCAATTACAGAAACATTCCTGTATGTGATGTCGTCTAAGGGCCCGAAGATCACTGGCATCCAGTATGATTTTCTGGCCCTAGACCCTTAAGCACAGAGATTGTTCCAGATTCTGTTCCAGATTCTCTGGATCTTTGGATGATATTATGAACTGTGGATGATGATAACTTAAAATGTTTAGCGATTTTTTTTTTTTCTGAGAAACTCCTTTCTGATGGCCGCAGTTATTGCCACTCTGAGAGGCTCTTTTTATACCCAATGTTGCCAATTGACCTAATAGGTTGCAAATTGGTCCTCCAGCTGTTCCTTATATGTGCATTTAACTTTTCCGGCCTCTTATTGCTACCTGTCCCAACGTTTTTTGGAATGTGTAGCTCTCATGAAATCCAAGATGAACCAATATTTGGCATGACATTTCAAAATGTCTCACATTCAACATTTGATATGTTATCTTTATTATATTGTGAATAAACTATAAGTTTATGAGATTTGTAAATTATTCCAATCCTTTTTTACTCACAATTTGTACAGTGTCCCAACTTTTTGGAATCGGGTTTGTAGAATCAGACACACTTCTGGTTTAGGCCTGGTCCACATCCTGTTCTATCTGAATACAGACAAAGATAATTTATTCATTACATCAGATACAGAATCATATACAGATAATGGCTTCGCTGCACAAGACTATTGAGCAGACAGGTGCTGTGACAGGTGTGTGTATCATCATCATCATATGGACTAGAGTCTGTGCTCAAATTTTCAAATCTTTCAACTTTCAAATTACCTTGCCAAAAGATGAAGAAAAAATAATAATAACTGAGATTTGGGGGAGAGTTGGTGTTTTAATGCTGAAATGACAGACAGAAGATGTGATTTAGAACACAGGGCTCGAGTCTCTGATGATATTCATCATGACACGGCAGATCAGGCGGCCATGTGAGAGAGCAGATGGCATCTGTGAGAGGTGTCATGCACAGACGTGACACTGCCAGAGATCTGTAGAGTCATGTTGACTGATTGGCAGGTTTCTGCTCCATCAAGCTTCCCAAACTTCTCTCATATTGACTTTGTCTAGTTTTCATCAGTCAGATCAGTATGTTAACTGACTGCTTGCAGACGTGACCAACATAAGCTGTACATCTAATTGGCCTCTTGTTCTCTTTTGAAGCTGTATGATGTTTTGCACTTACTTTATGGGTGGCAAAAGTATTGGATTTCTTCAAATATTGCAAAATAGTAAGTAAGATGAACCAAGAGCTTATGGGAGCTTTGCGGTCTAATGCTGACCTTTTAATTCCTGTGCGAAAATTTTTTTTTGACATTGTAATTTTTAACCTAAATATCCTAACTCAATCTTCCATTGAAACGACAGGCTTCTCTCTTCTCCAAACAGTCATTCAATAGAGTCCATATTACATGATAACACTTCCTTCAGGGAAACATCCATCCCCCGTTGTCCTCTTGCATCAAAATCCACTGACATGTTTAGAACTGTTTATAATTTAACTACTTTTTTTTAAAACAGTGCTTGATCTATGCATATTTCTCTCCTGATTCATACTTACTCACCAGAGAATGCAATATAATGTGTTTTGGCTGGAAGCCATGGTTTGAAATTTAAAAACGTCTTGATTGATTCGCTTAGTACAGACATGCATTCACTGCAGAGGAAGTAATGTACTGTAATGCTAAATTTTTTAGAATTTGTTCTGACTAATAAACAAAATTATATACATCTTGGACGGTCTGAGGGTGAGTAAATTTTCAGGGAATTTTCATTGCTGGGTAAACTATTCATTTAACCCAATGTACTGACTGTGAGAAAATGAATAACAAATGTTTTACCTAAACATGCTGGAAATCTTGTCGAGACCTCCTGAGATGAAAAGCACAATTGAGAGCTAGAGGAACCTGCTGAGAGGGAGCTACAAATACCTTCTAAAAAAACCCAGCCAAGATCTGTTTACAAACCCAGATGCAATGCAGATAAAAAATATATTTTTTAAAAACATTAGAGACTCAACAGGAAGCAAAACCATCTCGACTTTAAATATACATATAATTCTTCAACATCCTGATTCAGACACTGAAATTTGATCCCCTGACTGACTTTCAGGAGATAACATGATCAGAAAATGATATTACTTGAACCACTGTCACCTCCTTGGTTTCTTTCTTCATCTCCTTGGACACTTTCCGATGCCACCGTCACCTTCAGTATCAGTAAAGCTGCTTTGTGGCAAATGTCATTACATAAAGTGCTGCACAAATGATTCAGAACTGAACTGGGTGCAGATTTAGTTCAGGAGTGTGACTGTACATAGAGGTTGTTTTACTCATTCTCGCAGGAGAGTCTGTGTATAGAGCCTCTCACAACAGCGGTGAATGAGAATGACGTAACCCGCTGTAAGGTTTCAGAAAGCTGCAAGGCTTGATTGGCAGAAGAGATTTGGGATTATCTGAGAATATTTTGTCTTTCTCTCTGAATTCCAATAATGTCACTCCTCTCTCTTCCTGAGTAGCTAAAACAGTCTGTCTGTCTGTCTCACTCTCTCTGAGGTCAAATAAACCAGCCAATAATGGTGGCAAAAGGATCAATAGGTTAGATGCAGAACCAAAGATGAGTTTGACCTGGAAGTCAAGATTACATCTACTCAGCAATATATTACTCAATGTCCACACACTAATGGCACAAGAGTTCAAGAGGTCAAGAAACCAAACGAGCACAATTACATCATATCATAACGAATCAAACTTTACTAGATATTTTGAGATACACAAGCTTGATATACTATGAAAGTATATGGTAAATTTTAGAACTCAAGCCTTCATCCCCAGTCTAAAAAAAAAGTTTTAATTGAAACCAAGCATTAAGATTTGTTCTGAAATCCTTAGATTTCTGACATCAGCATATGACAGCCCACATTTACACAGCACAAGTGCATGCATGAAGAGATCCAGAGAAAACTAGAGCCAGTTATCCTTCCATGTGTGTTAAAGGTGTAGCAGCAAAAATAATTAATTCTTGAGTCAATGAAAAGGTGAAAACTAAACAGACAATAATGTAGATAAAATAATTTTTAAAACTTATCTAAATATTAAAACTTAATTTTCACCTCAAGGGGGAAGAAAAAATAAAATAATAATAAGTGCATTCCTTCTGACTTGAAAATGATAGAATCCGTGAAAATGTGAAAATCTGGGCTGATGGTATCAAAGACTGGTATTGCATCTGTAGGACATATAAATGTGTGTCAGGTAAAAGAGAATACTGACAGGGAGGAAGGGAGGAAGCAAGAGAGAGAGAATATGCTTTGGTAATGCAAATGTAATGTTATTTGTCATGCCAATTAAGCACACTAAATAGAAAGTGAAAATCAAATTGAATTAAGAGAAGACAGAGAAAGCAACAAGAAACACGCACACTCATTATGACAAGAATGTCTGTGTGTTCATAAATGAATCAGTCATAGCCAATAACACTGTTCATCGTGCAAGACAGAGGACCCAAAGTGGCACAGCAGTGGCAATTTTGAGTATCTCTCCTTCTTTTGCCAAGCTGAGTCCAGAAGTTCAGGGAGCTCAGGGCTAGTGCAGGATCTACCAATTAGGAGGGCTGGTTGAAATCCAAAGCTGGTGTGACATTTGGAAAGGAACTCTCATGTTGTTCAGAGCTGAAATATCTCCAGTGATTCTGCTCAACATCTTTAGAACAGCAGCAAACAGCACGGCATTCAAGTTTGAACTTAACTCAAACTTACTGTACTGTATATTCTGAGGATCTACACTAGGTTTTGAGTTGCATACTGTGCTTTCCACAGACTCAACTGTAAACTAAGTACAATCAGATATTACACTATTGTTCAAAAGTTGAGCTGGTAGGACGTAGGACAGAAGTCTCTAATGTTCACCTAGTAATATTGTTAAATATTATTACAATTTTAAATAACTATTTTCTAGAACTTTTTTCTATTTTCCTTTCTTTTCTTTTCTTATTTTAATAATACGTAATGTTTTATAAAGATGTGCTTTGTTAGATAATTCCCCAGACTCTTCTTAATTCTAGTATTCTAATGTAATATATAATTATTATCATTTTATTTAGAAAATAGTTGTACTGCTTAATCATTTTGTGGAAATCACGATGATGTTTTTTTAGGATTTTTTCATTTTTTAAAATTCAAAAGAACAGCATTTGAAATATAAATCTTTTCTAATATTATACAAGTCTTTACTGTTCCTATTTTGCAATTTAATGCATTCTTGTTCAATAAAAATACATTTCTTTAAAGGAATATTGACTCCAAATTTTGAACATGCCAGTTCATTTTAATTTTTTGAAATGTCAAAAACATTTGCTAAGTGCTTAATAATAGAGATGTATCACTCTGTTTTGGTTGTGGGCACTGATAACCTCCATTAGAGAATGTGGGCATCAGATTTTCCACTGAACTTCTACCTGTAATGAGTTGAGTCAGCTAGAAGTGCTCAAAATTGTTCAAACTTTGCATGCAAGAATGTCCCTCTGTTTTATCAAATCCGTTTGCTGTCAGAACAATCTGTTCAGATTTGCAAATTGAGGCTCTTTCCTGTCCATAAACAGTTTCAAATACAGCAAAACGCACTCAAAAGAAAACCAAAAATGTATTATCGCATTACCTCAGTGTGGGGCAAAAAGATGAAATACGATGTATTCAATTTAAAAATCACCCAGAAAGCCCATTACTCAATGCCTGCTGACAAAAAACCACCGGACCATCTCTCAACTACTGCACTGCTATAAAAGATAAAAAAAAACAAAGCTCAATCAGTATTAGATCCAGAAGTCCTGTAGTTTTTCTCTCTTCCGAGCTGTAAAAAGCACTGCATAATAGGAGTTCCTGAACTTAACACCATTATGCCATTACCTGTGTTAGCAACAAGAACAATATACAACAACACTATTACAATAGGTGGGTATCAATCCACATTTTACATTTGTATTTGTGCAAATTTCTCAGTTGAGGTGGAGATATATTCAGCAAGAAGACTGATAAACTACAAGAGAAGCAGAATGTACCAAATAGATCCCCACACAGAAGACTTTTTTTAAAAACCAGGCAGCTTTCTGTTGTTCGACATGTCGAATCTGCAAGGGGAAAACATTCACCCCTGCTCAAAATTATTGGATTTCACTGTGAAAATGCACCGGACAACAATACATGTGACCGTACCTTTATGTAATTTTTTTGTTATTTAAACTCAGATGGAAGCACATCTATTGACATGATATAATTTCCTGAGTACCTTTGTTGGCCAGTTAACAGCCCTAATCTCACATCCACATCGGATTTCTCACACTGCCCATTTGTGTTCTCCTCCAACACTTGCATCACTGCAAGGCCATTCCAAGGACAAAGAGTATTCTTCATCAGGTCTACAATAGCAGATCCCACTCTCTGACCATTAACTCTCTCATCTGTTCCAATCGTCATATAAATTACATGTTACTCAAACCGCAGGCTTTACCTCCCCTTACCCAGACCACACCACTAGAGAGACAATTATAATCCTTTTAGCTTAATAACCATGCAATGTAAATCTGCTTAATGAAAGCATATCAGGATACTGTGTTGCTAAAGACAGAGTGAGCAAGAGACAGAAGGGGAGGGGGATGGAGGCAGCTCTTTTCTCCAGGCAGCTAATTATCTGATGGTTGTTTTCTATTCATTGTAAGTGAGAGTGGTTCATGGCCAGTAACCTGGTCACTCGACAATGATGGGAGAGGCTCTTGGGCCCTGAATGGAACTCACCAAGCGAGCTCACTCTAATTAAACAAGGTTCTATCTATATTCGTCCTTTCATCAAGCATGCTGTTTACACAAGCTTATAGTGCTGGATACCACAAGAGGCCCGAGCTTTGTCCTCATGTGCACGTGGGCTCTGTGTAAAGTAGGTGTTTAATATTCACACCTTAGTGTATACTCATGATGACCTCTTTAAATGATTCCCAGGGCATCCATAAACACGTATCACAGAGCATTCAGGAGAAAGTATTCGCGGTAATGTAAACTGAAACAATCTGTAATACTACTGTGAATCAATTAAATTATTTTAATTTAATATAACATTACATACGCAAGCTTTTGTCCCGTCATGCTGTTGTTTGAACATGTTTCACATGTTTTTAGAGGCCCACTAAGGGATGCTTAAAAATTGAAATTAAATTTAAATTTGTTGAATTATTTAATCAATATCTTTAAGTTAACTTTAGTATAAATATATATATATATATATATATATATATATATATATATATATATATATATATATATATATATATATATATAGTGTAACAGGAGGCAAAAGTATTTTAAAATAGTCTGGAAAATATTTTATACAAATTTAATCAGAAAAAAATATTACCTGGAAAATATTTACTTCATAAAGATAATAATAACGCTGTTTGAAGATTTGCTTTTATTATTGCTGTTAAAATACATTTGATATGTGTTTGTAATGTTTATATTTCCTCAAATTTTCCCTGGAGACCACTTTAGGCCCACTGGGGGTTTTGGGCCACAGTTTGAAAACCATAGAGCAAGGCACTTAACCTGAAATTACTCCAGGGGAATGTCCCAGCAGCATAAATATATGCTGCAAGTTGCTTTGGATAAAAATATGGTGTCTAAAGCAAAGTAGAAAATGTAAAGGGGGTTGTTAATATCAATGTTAAACAAAGACTTCAGTGGCACTTGTAGAACCATAAGGTCACTACACTGAGAACAGGATATGCTTAATGCTATTGTAAAGCACTGCTATCACTTAGGAAGAGTACAGGTCACAACAAACAGTAGGTCTGATTATTAAAATCCATAATAAACCTTATCATTGTTGTCATTAGGGACATATTGTTTCCCCTGAGGCTACAGACACTTGAGATCTGATATGGATGAGATGTCTAGTGATTTGAGCCTCGCACTACATTAAAAATGAAACTGAAGTCCAGTAGCCATTTTGGATCTCATTAATATGAGACACTGGCCGTAGCTGCACTGGGGACCCGGAGAAGACACGCTGCCATTTTGAAAGGGCACGTCAGAATGTGAATTGCCAACTAAGACCGCCTCCTGACTCAGCTTTAGATAAGAGACGGTGAAAGCGCAGGAGCATGAGAGAGAGAGAGAACAGGGACCCATGCACTGTACAGCTGCCTGGGAAACTTATCTCTAATAGTTCAGGGACCAAGGAATCATGTAGGTGTCATCTGAATGTGTGTGTGTGAATAGGAAAGAAATAATGTGTGAAATAATAAAATAAAAATGACAGGTTTCTTATCATAACTGTTCCAGTAAATACACACAATGTGACTTGTGTTTCTTTTTCTTTTTCTAAACTTTATTTCTATAAACCACGGGTTTTCTTTCTTTTTTTTAAGTCTGCTATTTAAAAAAATAGCTAAATGAGATTAAATTAAAATTAAAAAATTACAATTAAATTAAATTTATGCATTTAGCAGACACTTTTATCCAAAGCGACTTACAGTGCATTCAGAAATTCAAATTACCATTGATAAAAATGACTAAAATATCCTGAATATATGTTTTCTTAAACGCAAGTTATATTCACACACATTTTTCCACAGACTCTCTCTCAGATGAACACTTTCAAGCAGCCAGTCATTTATGGACAAAAAAATTTTTCTGGTCTTTTTCTGAAGAAACCTTAAAAGTGTGTTTGAAGCAGGGGAAAAAATGTATAAAAGCTTAGAATTACAGACTTGTACAAAGCTGCTCTAAGCAACTGTCATGAGAAGTAAGTGCAATTTTGCCAGAGACTGTATTAAAGGCCCACTTTGATGAATGCTGTATTTTACGAGAATAAAGCAATGTGACAAAATTTGACCTCTGATATATAGCCAGCTTGCATCAATATATTCCCTTACAATCCCAATTTGACTTAAACTATCATCAGCCTCATGAAGGCTATTTCAGGGGTGTGTATTTTTATGACCTGTTCAATTTAGAAAAAATCTCCACAAATAACTGATGTTTTGAAATAACAGGTATCTTGATAAGAAGCCTTAACCCTTTTAGAGGATGAAAAGTGTACTTATTGGCCTATAAAAAAGGAAAGCACCATTAACAACATGAAAGAGGAGGAGACAGAGTAAAGAATTAAGGAGAAATCTGTGATCTTTACAGAAAGGGAGTGTCAACCCTTTCAAGAAAAGAAAGATCTGACAGCATCCAGGATGACCATCCATATTTCCTGCAGCCTAGAAGCCAAAAAGATGAAATCAGGGGCTTAGAAAGGCTTAACAGAAGAGGAAAAAAAGCAGAAAGGGATGAGGGATGAGAAAGTCAAAGATATGGGATAAAGAGATGAGAAGAAATAAACAGAGCCTTTCAGAGGTTTTCACACAAGATGTGACACTTCTCAAGCAATTTCCCCTTCAGGTGACTTTATTTCTCCATGTCAGCACTTTTTCACCAAAAAGCACAGCAGGACACAACAAGGCCACATTTGCCTCTTGAATAATAGCTTGACTCGTCACAACAGGAATCTGCCATCTTGCACTATTGTCTCATTGTCATTGTCATGCTGTAGCAATGGTTCATAAACACACACACACACACACAAACGCATCTCTGCTCCCACACACACTTTCCTATAGTTTGGAAATTGTCTGTGTTGGTGAATGATTTGGTGTGTGTGAGGATCACAAAGCAGTAATGAGTAGTTAATCATGATGCCCATAGCAGCACAAATGCAGGTGAGATAAACACACAGCTGGGTCCTTACAATACACACTCTTACCTGAGCCGCAAACCCCCGCTGTGTGTCCTCTGTCCACATACAGGATCTTAAGTCATTTTATTGACTGGTTGGTAAAAGGCTGGAACTATGCTATGACAAAAGTGTATGTGTGTTGCTGACAGAGGAGATTAAGTGGATTTTTCTGTGTGCTTGTGTGTATTTTTGACAGGTGAGTTTCTTCTCAGTAGGGTGAATGTGAGCTAAAGAGCAAAGTGAAAGGTCATCAACACTCAACTGTCACTCAAACCCGGGGAGGCTAATCGATCCCAGAGCCCCTGGAAACCAGACAAAAGCATAATACTCCATTTCCTCAGGATGGGCAATCATTCCAACTATCATTTCTAAACACTCTGGGGCTGGATTCATCAAACATTTTTACGAATACAGTTCTTGATAACTGCTATTTACTTATTCTTTAGCTTAAAAAATGTATTCCAACAAAATATTTCTTACAAACCTCCTTGAGTGAAAATCAAGGTCTTAATGTTGTTTGCATGTCTATCTGGTGCCTTTAATATGCTTAAAAGAACAAGTGGAAATTCATCAGTCAACACCATTGCTGAGCATTTGCTCCATAAGCATTTGCTTGTATTTTTATAGGTCTATAAATGCAGCTTGATACAGCCTCTGTTTCCAGTATACCATCACAAACACACAACAGAGTGGGGCTTTTCATATCATTAGCAAAACGTTATCACCTAAGGATGATGATTTTTGAAGATTGCTGTCTGAGATGGTGAAGGGAAACATGGTTCGTGTGACATTAGCAACACATTATCAGCAGCTTAATAACGTATCAAGCCAAAGGCTAATGATATCAATTATTGTACGTGTCCAATGTTGAAGAGACGATTCCTGTATTATTCGCTCTTTGTGTTCTACTTTGGAATCAGTTTCTGGTTCAAACATATAGAGAATATGACTGTGATTGAGTGGAGGTGAGAACTAATTTGCTAATAATAATGTAAATAATATATCCATGTTTACTAAATGACATGAGGCTGTAGAGTTATATTCAAGCTGTTTTAAGGCACAATGAAAAATGGAAAAAATTATGTAATTTGGATTATCAAAGATATGTTTTATGTGATACAATTAGCAACTGCAGTGGAACTTAGCATAGTTCTAAAGAGAAAACTTCCTGAAATTAATGTTTTTATCATTGTAAATAACTTAACAGTTTGAAAAACTTATTTGAAGTTATTTAACTTCAGCTTGATAAAATTCTAATTGGTCTTCAATCCATAAAGTTTTATGAATTAATGGGTTATTTCAAATACTAAGCATTACAATATAACCCTTGAACACGAAATGTATGTACACAACTGCCCTTCGGAAGTACCCGCCTCCCTTAATTACTGTTGCTATGTTCGACAAGCCATGGCCTCTCATGCAACACACCATGTTCTCACACTGAAAAATATACAACGGAGCAAAAAAGGCACTGACAACAAGCTGACAGAAAAGTCTCCGCTTTCAAATTTGGTTATTTTTTAAGAAATGTAAACAATAAATACTAATTTGTGCCTCTTTGAAATGTTGTGACAGATCAATGTAGTGCCTCTGTTCAAGCGGCATGGCATGTTCATATCTTTCTCTTTACTAGTTATAGTTTTAAATAAGCATGTATGAACACCTGAAGGTATCTTGTT
The DNA here is from genome assembly GCF_003368295.1 of Carassius auratus. NCBI lineage: Eukaryota > Metazoa > Chordata > Actinopteri > Cypriniformes > Cyprinidae > Carassius > Carassius auratus. The sequence continues at coordinate 163,601 of NW_020527814.1, forward strand.
TCAACCATGGAAAGATGTCAATACACACAATTTTTCAAGTTTAAATCCACTGACATTAATCTACATTCCTGTCTAGTTTGTTTGTCGGACGAAACGACAGATTCGGCGTTATGACTGGTCAGACTGCCTGTCAATTAAACTTCTGTTGAAGGGTCATCTACTCTGAAGTGACAATGTTAACAGTGATCAGCATAATTATGCATAACATGGCATTTAAAAATTCTGTAACAACTCTACAAACAGAATTTCACTAGAGACCTCATTCTTAATGTTCATTTTTTTAAATCTGCAAATCTCCCAGAACTGACAAGAACTTCTTAAGACAATATTTGAGAACTTTTTTTTGTTTGTTTTTTTTTGGCACAAACTTAATTATTACGGAATGTCTTGACAGTTTTCTTCAAGGTGGCCCCTGGACCCTTTCCACAATATGAGAGAAGTTAGTCTTAATGATAACTGCTTCTAAAATTCATCTCAGGTAGCCACGAAAAAAAAACTGAAAGCTTGTTCATATGAGGAAAGCAATGAAATTGTCTGAACTGGACAGATGATGACAGCTGGCCTTCATGCTTGATAACATAAATCAAGTCCTGCTACATTCATACATCAATGTCTGTGAGTGGCACTGCTGATCCAGCTTGCCTGTGCGCCACAAACACACTCAGCATGTTACCACATATGTTCTCAGCACATTTCCACATGGCTATTCTTCCACTGGATTCTGATTCCAAGAGGTGCCCATTTTAGCTATTTAGATTCATCATCAGAACACACTGACAACACTTTAGATTGTATAAAGGGAAAAGAAAATTTAAATAGAAATAAAGACTGAGCGGAGGAAATCAACACTTGTGGAAATCCCACACCTGCAGCTATTCTACTTGTTGCCATTAGATCCTCATAAGAAGGTCCAGCGATATCCTTTAACTGCTCGAGCAAACGGATAGGACATACAGATTAAGCAGAACAGTGTGGTTAATCGATTGCTTAGAGATACCAGTCACTCACTCACCTTCCTGTACCGCCTGGAAGGGGTTGTTGGGCTCGATAAGTTTGATAGAATGTGTAATCCTCTCACTCTGGAGGACGTCATCATTCAAACTCAGGTCTGAAATGGCAAGCTGAAAAACCTCGTCGTCCCGTATGGCGTTCTGTTCAAAAATAGCTCCTGTTGGATGAAACAGAATGTTCGTTATTAATACTTCATTCTCTTTGCCTCTCAAGCCATTTCACAGTTATTCCAAACTTTCATACCCATTTCAGGGGTAAAAATAAGGGGATTCTACATGTGGGGCAAACTGTTAAAACTATATTATACCCATTCAGGTTATCGAGAACACAGCATATAGCCATCAGATATAATTTACAGCAACTTCCTTGCCTGTCAATAGCCAACAGCATTTCAGGCGTGAGTTCAGCACCATGGAGAGCGCAAGTGCTGGAAGTGCTGTAAATATTCTACACGCATCCCTAATTTGTCAAGGGCATTTTGTAGTGTGTGGAAACACAGTGGGTTGTAAGCCTACAGGAAGATCTTTTATGTCAAGGGTATCTTATACGTGACAAGGTGTATCCATGGTAAATATGAGCTGTTTTTATATGTGCTGGAGTTTGGTGTATCCTTGAAAAGTCATAAAAAGTGGACAGGTCGAACACAACATCCTAGACAGATGAATAAAATGGGGAAAAAATCTGAAGTAAGGGATTATGCTCATATTGCACAGCTGCCTAAAAAATTAATAAACAACTGATATGTAGTATTGACTTGAGAAGTATTGACTAATGAAAACAATCAGCTTAGCAACAACTGATTCAGTATTACAATATTAATTTAAAAACTGTTTTTGAATTCAAAATATTTCAAATTGCAAGATGCTTCCAAAGTTGCACTGATATAAAAAGAGAGGCAGGAAATGACAAAACGGGGCTGTCTGTTGCCATGGCCATTGGTGAAATATTCAGATTAGAGGTCCTTATACAAACATATTTTACTCTTCTATGCCACGTTTGACCTATTAGATTCAGGTATTCAAGAAAGGGGATTTTTAAATTCAGCTGTTTATGGGTTAATCCTAATCATAATATTGCACAGAGCTATTTAAATGTTGACTTCACATGACTGAGTAACCCATAAAGTGCTGTTTCACCAACAAGTCCTTGATGCTTGGAAATACAGTCCGGTATTAAATCAGAATGTGTTTGGACGCAATCAATAAGGCTGATTTGCGCAGGACTATAAACAGTGACCCACTGATGATATGACATATTGAGATCAAGGCGACAGTGATAAAATGCACAGAGCAGCCAGCTTGAAGTGCCAAAGGTGTAGGAGAAGCAAATAGGGCTTTATTTATTTACATGCACAGTTAGCCATCATCAAACAGCCTCTGAGGCATCATGCAGTGCACTGAGGCAACAAAAGTGAGCTTGTTTTAATCACTTCGCCAACATGCGTTGGTCAAAAACAAACAAGGATATTTAAGGTTATAAAGAGGACAAATCTTCTCAAAATCTTGTTTGAAACATGTTCGCAGCGTTCTTATAGTGCAATCAGTCTTTGTATCCATGCTGGTTTCATACATTTTCTGTAAGAACGTTTATATAATTTGCTACAAAAGTAGTTTGATTTCATTACTCTAATGATTCATGTGGTGTACCCAAAAAGGGTCTAAAAGAGACCTCTACCTTTTATGGTTGTCTTGTGAAGAGAACAAAATGGCTTCCTGCATGACTATTACGCTATACAGACTGTGTTTGGCAGACAAAAGTTATTCAAATATGAATAATATTTAAAAACAAAATATATTCAGGATTAGATTAGGCCAAATTATTTCAATGTCTTTTTTCCAAAAAAAAAAAAAAAAACACCACTATAAGATTATTATCCACTACCTCACTTAGTTGTGGACACTTGACTAATTGAAAAGACACTATTGGAAGAGAGCTGAACTGGATGATAATTTATCAATTAATTATCAATGAACTGATTTTGGCATTATTGACAAACTATTTTCCTGTTTGACACTGTAAAGCTGCTTTGACACAATCAGTATTGTATAAAGCGCTATACAAATAAAGGTGACTTGACCTGACTAAAACAACCAGTACCCAAGGAAAAGATATAATCTATACCAAGGATAAACATTTAAATCAGATCATTTAGACCTAATTAGATTAATTAGATAACAGCAATAAATGTTAATTCAGTTAAAGTGTGAATTTGTCTTATAAAAAAGTCTACGCTTCAATTTTTGGGACTCAACATCATCCTTCTTTGCAACTAAGCTTCAAATCCAATTGTGAGTGTTCCTGGTGATGAAGGAGAACAGTCAAGCGACAGGATGATGGAGAACATCCACTGCATACAAAAGAGAGGTTCCCTACCAACAGAGGAGCACCAGATTTATAACACAGATGTATAACACATCAGAATACGACAAGAAACAGTTTTGTTTAGCCTAATCACATTTCTCAAAGTAACATATTTAGGGGTGCATGAGTCAACATTCTGAAGTCAGCCAGCAAACCAATTTCGTTCCCAGATTAAGTTGCCGGAGAGGACGGAATGCAGCATACTGACAGAAGGCTGCCAAGCACGCTAATACAAAACGACTGATCAAACAAAAGCTAAAATCTTATTCGCCAGCTGCGCAAACTGAAGTTCACTCAGGAAACGCCAAGCGGGCACGAGAAGAGACTTGTGGCGCGCTCAGTACCTCAATGAACGAAATTAAAATTTCCGTCACGTTCAACAGAAAGTTCAGGCTTAAGGCTGGGGAGGGGTGGACTGGAGTTAACCCTAAAACACACGGAGAAGAGACGTCTCGTTTGGCTTATACGTGTGGACCCTACGCGTTCAGCACCCGAAATGCACTTCGTGGACCCGTTTGCTAATGTTTCCTGGCAAGTTAAAGCTGTTTATCAAATGTCAAGCAGTTCAGGGGAGCGAATACGCCTTCTATCAACTCTAATCTGCACGCGTCCGACTTTAAAATACGATGCACTGAAGAAAGCCATCTGTGATTCAGCGGCGTCTGCCCGAGACCGTGCTTACCGATGTGAATAATGGAGTCCGCGCGAGCTGAGCGGCACTGCAGGATCCATAAGGAGAGGCTGATCACGAGCAACTCCATCTCCAGTTCTCGCCCCGGTGTATCATCCACGCGTCCACGTCGCTTCAAAAATCCAGTTCCAGTGAGAAAAAGAGCGTCCGCGAGAACGACCACTGTGAAGGAGATCAGGGATGCGTCACTTCTATCTTTCTCCGAGATCTATTAAAATTGAAAGTGAGAGAGGATGTTCGCGGGGAAAAGAAGCTCTCAAGGGAAGGAAAGCAGAAAAGGAGGGGTAGGAGAGCAAGGGAAACGACGGGGGTACCACGGTCAGAAGCAAAGCAACGGGTCCGCGCGCTCCAGCTCTCAGTGTGGTTTGGATAGTGCTAACTGCAGCAGAGAGAGACAGAGACTCTCTCTCTCTCTCTCTCTCTCTCTCTCTCTCTCTCTCTCTCTCTCTCTCTCTCTCTCTCTCTCTCTCTCTCTCTCTCATAGCTAGTCTTTCGTGTTTCTCTCCACCACGTGACCGATGAATCGAAAGATCGAAACGGTACGGTAAAAAACCCAGGTGAAATGAAATCTGCACGCACCGGAGAGAGTCGCGTGAGCGGCGGAGTGGTTATTGGAGAGAGGTCTAGCGCAGCCCTGAGAGCGTGAAGTTCGGGCAGACCACCGGAAAGGAGAAAACTCTTCAAACGTTCAATGCTGAGCTATGTTTTTCAATTGAGTGACTGGTTTTGAACTCAGGGCTGCTGGAGGAAAAGCAAAGTTGTTGATACGAACGGTTCAAATTCTCCACAGAAGTTCGCCGCGCCGACAGCGACTCCAGAAGTGAGAAGAGCGACCGCGGGCGCTCCGTTTCTCGGTGGATATTTTGCCCGGTAGAGTCTATAGACCCCGCTATCACCCTGAAAAAGAAAAGAAACGGAGTCTGTAGCAACCGCGGAAGAAGGAAAACAAGTGGGTGTTTGCGACTGAATGATTGTGTATGAACAGTGAATGACTGACGTCGAATCTATAGGCTACTATGTGGTACACGCATGTTTACAATAAAACATTACACAGATAAGGTGAGTCGATTAAACGAGTCTGACGTTTCATTGAATTAATTGTTTACCACGTAGCCTAAATGGACTCGAGTCACGTTTTTTGTATAAATGTTCCTGAGTACTTTTCTGACATTTTTCTCTATGGAAATGGATGGGAAATGGTAACCTTTACCTTACAATTAAAGGATATTTCTTGAGACGACACTAACAGAAATATCTCTTAATTGTTTGGTGAAGGCTGTCAGGTCGTCAGCTCGGATCAGTCGGACGTGGACAGCGCCACAGCGCCCCTCTGGTCAATCGGAAGAACTGCCTGTCGCGAGGAGTTCTGAGAACTCTACAGATCAGAGATTAGTTCTGCTTGATAAAGTGAGAGAATGTAAACTTTTGAATGCAGTGAATGTATTATAAGTTCATTGACTTGTTTCTTGGCAAATGTTTATCAACTTTTTGTTTCTCTGTTTCGTTCCCACGGGTCAACGTTAATCATTTAAAAAAATATATTTGTAATTAATTAAAATCTTTATATTAGCTAATTTTGCATCACATGAAATACCATATTAGCTAAGAGAAAGATAATTATAATTAACAAAACAAATCTTAACATTTTCACTTACAGATTTAATCTTCAGTGTGCTGCAATATGATACATAGAAAGGAATGGGAACTAAAGGAGCCTTTTTTGGCATAATATATAATAATATAATTGTAATCTATCCCTCTTTTAATAATTTAAGTAACCATGGCAAATATATGTCAGATGTGTTAACATGAAATTAATGTGATAGAATTACTGACTAGCCATATATCCAGCCAGCTTCATTGTGATGACATTGCAAAGGCAGTAACCTTTGCATGATGTTTTCAAAAGCATGCTGACAAGAAAGGTAAATTCCTTATTTAAATGGAGATAAGCAGATCTTGAATCAGCAGAAGGACATCTATAAGAAATGTTTCTTGAACTCCAAATCAGCATATCAGAATGATTTCTGAAGGATCAGGTGACATGAAGACTGGGGTAACGGCAGCGGAAAATTCTAATTTAGCATCACAGCAATAAATCACATTTTAAAATACATTAAAAATAGATGGCACTGTTTATTTCTAAGTGCTTTACAACAATCCTGAGTTTTGCTGTGGCACCTCAAAAGTTTCTGTGGTATTCAAAAAGCAACAAAAGCAGTCGATTGAGCTTAACTTGTATTGAATCCGGAACATTCCTAATACCTTTCATTATTTCCTAATACCTAACATTCCTAATTCTACCCAATGTAGAAAATCGCTCTCTCTCTCTCTCTCAATTTAATCTAATTGGCACCTAATACTTGTGCAGGTGGATTTGTGGTTGTAATCTGAACTAATGATAATGAATTGCTTGTCTGACTTCACTATAGCATGATCTTAGTACTGAATCTGAATCAGCACTGCTCATAGTTAAAGTGACCCTCCATCCTCAAGCCTGTAGGTTGGATTAGTGTGCTAATCTCTGTTTGGACACTGCAGGCTACATAATCCAGTTAGACACTGGATGTTAACGTAACAAGATAGAACAGCTCGTGTCACAACTTATTTGGTGAATAAACTCATGCCGCAGCAGGGCCTCGAAAGAGGGGATGAAGAAAAGGGCAAAGAGCAGAGACCAGTTAAAAATATACCAAATGTAGATGTCTATAATGTCATGTCAATGATCCAGAGGAATAAGATTTTCAAATACTGAGAGAATGAACAGTTTAAGATGCTGTCATGTTCACAGTTGTTCGGCAAAATCACGCAATCAGAATTTCTCTTGAGGGTGAAAGATTTCCCCACATATATTTCACGACCAATTCAAGTTGGTCACACCACATTGACCCACAGAAAGCTGTAGCATGTGAAAGTAACTTCTGTGTGAGCAGTGCTTCATACATCACTACACAGTTGACAATAGAGACAACAGACCTTTTTTGAGTGGATTCTGATTTATTGTCAGTGTTTTATTGAACAAATATAACTTGCAAAGTGATTCCAACCATCTCAATGTCACTCCCCTGTGCCATAATCATTATAACTGAGGTGTGAACTAAGTTTAGAATCATTTTTCAAAACTATACATTCACTGTTATCATTGTGGTTCTCGTCCTTGGTGTGAATGGCCCTTTAGACTGGAAATTCTAGATTTATAAAGCGCAAACCACAATTGCAGATCACTCATCTGTTTCTTCACCCTGTCTGGTGTATGTGAAACCAGGCTTTCCTTCAAGCAGTTCAAAATTAACCTGAAGGATGTAAAAATCATTAAGATGATCAAACCATGGCAATCAGGGAGCATCAAAAGGACAACAAGAGCAACTAGACTGGTCTTAGAAGCTTAGATCAATGCCTCAGATTCATACCCAATACAAGGAACGTAAGAAAACAAGCTGCGAGGATGAAAAGAAGCTGAGAATATAGAGGAGATGAGGGGTGTTAAGCTGCTGTCCTACCACTTGTCAGAGATCTCACGAGCCGTGACATGTACATAATTAAAGCCGATCAAAGGGAAGCAGACATGTTTTGGTGCCCCCAAGCTCCCCTCCAGCTGTAGCCTCATTAGTGGACTACCATTATGAGAGGATGCAAACATTACAGTGCATATCACCATTACACAGATACACAAGGCTCTTAGACAATACAATAAACAGTCACAAAATGCTGATTAAAATTGAATCTCAGTCAGACAGTGGCTAAATTTTAATAGTTGGAGTCCTATTTGGGGCAAATTACAAAGAACACAACAACAAAAACACCAGCATTGCTTAATATAACCTTCTGCAACAATGTGCCAAACAATGAATTCACCACAATTAATTCAATGTCCGAACCGCTGATTATGTTAATTATATGACTGACAAATTGTGTTTAATTAAGCTCATTATTTTTACCATCTCATCTAGCAATCTGTAAAATAACACCACATTTCCTAGTTTCACATGAGCAAAAGAACATCTTTAAGTCAAGAAAGACCGTTTAAATGAATACCCATCACACATTGTGATAAGATTATAACTCACAGATAAGTGTCATTGATGGCCATTATATGATTTCAGTAAGACTGGGAATGGAAATGAATAGAATGCCTACACCTACTACATGTCACACTGGATAAAAGCAACTGCTAAATGACAAATTAGTAATTAGTAATGGGGGTAAGGCAACCGACAACCCAGATTAAATAATTCCAAATGCACTTGAGTTCTGTGGAGTCTGTTTAACAGGAAGCCTGCCAACTCCTAGGCTACTAACCGCACCGGCAGCACAGTGGTTCATCCATGAATGAGGCGTGAGCAGAGCGGAGACTGTTGTCACATGTGCTCCAGTCAATGGCCATTCAGTACTCGAGCAGCTGTTCGAAAGAGAACGCATAGTTCCTCTTTGTCTCTTCTTCAAACGAAGGCCTGAAGTTGTTATTTAGATGAAGAGAGACTGTCATTTCAAGCTCTCAAGGTTTCCTGGAGAGAGTAAATAAGACCTGGCATTTGAATAGATCAAACATGCATGAACACCCGCCGCCAGGTACCAGGGTCATTTTTCCAAATGATATGTCAAGAATTTATTTATTCCAGCAAATGAGTGCTGCTGTGTGCATCCAAAAGTCTTGACGCACAAAAGCCACAAACAACCATTAATTATCATGAAGGTGAACTTTTCAGAAACAAAGTAAAAATCTTTCTTCATTCTTTGAATGTCTCTGTCTAAAGCTATTCTGAATGCCTTTCTCTCTATCTCATTAGAAGGTGCCTTGTTCTTAGTCTCTAAAGCATGATTCGAGTGCTACAACTAGTAACTAAATTACTAAAACTCAAGTTTCAACTCAACGTTCTCAATTACTACTATAACAAAGAGGAACAAAAACAAATAAAAATAGAAAGATAATGGCATCATTCACAGAGAAAAATGGGCCAAAATCATCTATGGACAGCTCACATGAATAGAATACTGTGCATTTTATATGCATTTCTTTTTATAAAACTTGCATTATATGTTCTGTCATATTTGGATAGATAGATGGATGAGATAAAAAATTTGATTACACAAAATTGTTTAAATTGAGATGCTCTGGTTTTAAAAGATAAATTGATACCCAACCGTTCATTAAACTGAACGGAAAGCATTCCAGAACAGAAAGCACTTCATATCATAACTCTTAAATGCACACAGTATTTCTGTCCTTCAGGGTTTTTTTTTTTTTTTTTTTTTTTTTTGAGAGCTTCTTTAAAAAACAATAGAGTCTTAAATTAAATTTGCGAAACACACAAAGACATACAAATCAAAGGCAACTTCATTATTTTGTATTTGTGCAGTGATTTTGGTTTGCCAAAAAAAAGGATCAAAAGTCATAAACAAACAGAACATGTGATGCAATTTATTTATTATATATATGTATATATATATTTTTTTTTTTTACTGCATATGAAAACAAAATTCTCAGAAAATAGAACTGAAATTACATTTATTACAAGATGAATAGTTAAATAAAATTTTTCCAGTTATGTATTTGGTCACTGAGAATAAAAAGTGTAAAAAATCTTGTGTCTCGTCTCTTGTCTTGCAACCCATTCTCACTCCAAAGGCGTCAAAAACCGAAGCATGGTCAAGCGCCCCTAGCGTCACTTTTATGACGCCAAATGTGCCTCTCGGCGTCGAATATCGAAGCACTACGACCTTCATTGCTTTCAATGGGAAACTTTTGGCGTCAGAATTCGACACGAGGACATGAGATGTTTATCGCTATGAAATCACGTGCAAGAAGTCTCATTCAGCACACATCGCGATACTTGCTATCAGTTCCACAGTTTGGGTGAGTAGTCGTATATACGCTCTTTTAATGGCTTTTATAAAATGTATTCTGTCTTATTTATTAATCAGATTAGTGCCATATGTTTAATCGCTGTATTATATCGGTCATCCGCGGCTGTCTTTGAGTTTCATTGCGTTTAAATAAATGAACACAGCTGCTAATTAGTCTGATTAAACTCTTATCTGTCACCTGATGTGCCATAGACCTTCGAACAGTTTTATATCATTATTAATTTCAGGATTAATGATGTAAGTTGGATTTGTAGTAAAATCATGGTAATCACGACACTTACAATAGTAATAAATGAAATGTGAAGTTAAAACAGTAAACTGGACATTAGTAACTGTAGTTTTACTATGGTATATTAATAATCAATACAACAATACAATAATCACCAAACCAGCTATGTTTGTATCACTGTAATGTTAGTGTTTTTATGTGCTTTTATATGACAGATATCGCAGTAATCATATGTTCTGTAGCATGCTTTTAATACCTTTTAATGTAAATCCAAAAAAAAAAAAAAAATCAAATTAAAAATAAATGCTAAAACATGCATTTTTCCATCTTGCAGTTCATTCATATCAGTTTATATATTTTATTTATTATATCTAAATATTTTGCTCACAGATCATTATTAACATTCTGTATATAATTCAATTTTATTTACTCTCCCCTTTTTATTATTTTTATTTTTAGCTGAAAAGACGTAAAGGCAGTCAGCCCAGTGGTGTTTCTGGAGAGGGATTCCTTCAGAAATGGAGAAGACAGAAAGCTGCGGAGGCAGATATATGCAGCAGTAAGTCTGTGATAGTTTGTCCCTTTTATCAAACATTCCTGCTGTTATAATTTGTACAGCATTTGTTGTTTCTTAAACTGTTGCACTGTCCAAATACCCACACTTGCCATCTTTGCACTTGACCACTTGATTACTTATTTGAAGTCTTTCCTGTATTTTGCCTAGTGTTCGAGTGAGCATGATGACCACAAGTGTGTGTCGAACTTTTCATGACCTGATGACTGTGTTTCCCAATCCTGATCCTGGAGAACCCCAGCACTGCACGGTTTTGGTGTCTCTCTTATCTGCCTTGGAGTCTTCACTGATGAGCTGATGAGTTGAATCAGGTGTGTTTGATCAGGGAGACATCTCAAATGTGCAGTGTTGGGCTTCTCCAGGACCAGGATTGGGAGCCACTGCCTTATGGGACACTTATGTGTTTACAGAGATTTTTAATATCTAATTATCAATATTTCACATACTGTACATTGGACAGCTTCCCATGACCTCTTGTGAGATCTCGGCAAAAAGTCTGACGATTTATTCCAAAACATGATGCATGATGGGATACACTAAGCTTTGTATAGTGCTCCGGAGCAGTATTGGAGAGGTTTAGTGTGTGTTAAGGACGCTGTGCTTTGGCATTATTAAGACCGGGGACAGTCTCGTTCACACACTGTCACGTACACACACACTCAAAAGTGGCCAAGACTGCAAGTGTGGGTATCTGGACAGGGTCAAAGTCTTAAAAATGATCCCTAAACACATCACAGTCTTAATAATCCAGTTTAACACTTGTATGATATTGTACAAGCCCCAGGACGGTCTCATCTGACACTATCAAAAGAATTCATATGACTATAGCTTGCTATTAATTACTTGCTTTCAATAATGGATGCATTTAACATTTAATTATACAGCATCTTTACAGAGGTGTAATGTACAAGTTGCACGTAATTAATAATATTTCCTTCTTTCTGTCTTACAGGATTTTTTGCAGATAATCCTAATGCTGTTTTTCTTTTTCAGGTCTAAAATATCAAGCTCAACAGCTCACTCAAGAGCCAACCCTCACAAACCTTCCTAAAAACTAAAAGAGCTATTACTGAGTCTCAGCGAATCTTGCCATGATCAGCTCTTCCCAGGTACATTTGTTTAGAATATTTTTTTTAATCAACATTTACTCCTCAAATGCTCTGGTCTGAATCTTACTTTAAATTAACTTAATTATGTTTAATGAGCAATATTAATTGCACACAGAGTAAGTAGAGATTATCTTGTTTCACAGAAGAGAAGGAAGACCAAGGAAATGATTTGCTCAGGATGAGGAATGAAGATGGCCATCTTGTGCTCAAACAAACAGAAGTCCTCTGGTATGTGTGTGTTGAAGCAATGTTATACAACATTTTATGATGATCTCTCACAGGACTGGTCATGTCAGCCTTGATTTCTTTTTTTTACTATTACAATTACAGCATGTTAGCAAAGTGTGACTGGACATTTTTAATATGTTTTTAAAAACACACCACCTGTTTTAAGAGTAGACAAGTTTCATGAAATTGGTTTAGTTGATATAAACACCAATGTACATTATTTCATTGTTTTCTAAATGTTATGTTATAAATTGTGAATTGATAGTGGATTGGTTTGAAGCCAGGCCTTACACTGCACAGACTAAAACACATTTGTGAGAGAAGTCAGGAACTTTGGAGAAAGATTCTAGAGGGAAAAAACTCATTTACTGCAACAAAAGATGAATTCTAGAGTCTCTGAGAACTACACATGCTAATGCAGTCTCATGAGCAAGACCTTTGCCTCTGTAACTTTTTCTTAATTCTTTAATTTTTATTGCAGTATTTTAATTTGTACAGATGATCTCATCAGCCAAATGAGGGGTTTTGACCAAGTGATGCTCTTGAAAGGAGTGAAAGAAGAGGATGTGCTAAATTCTCTTCAGAGAAAAAGCTTCTCAAAAGGTCTCAAACCAGCTTGAAGAATGGTAAGTGTACAGTACTACAAGGGTCATAGTTGCTCACACTGCTAAAATCACACAGAACATAAGCTGAGCTCTCTGTCCATTAAACAACTTCATCTGGATTGCTTGTTTCACTTTGACCAGGTCTGGGATCTTAGGACTGAGAGATCCTCTGACTGAGAACAAGCTACACCACATCAGTGCTGGATATCAACCACAAACTGTTTCCAGACACGAGAGAAGAAGAACACGATGGGGAGATGAAACCAGTTTAGATGTGATGATGGGAATCATTATTTTCTGGAACAGTATCTCATGTCTTATATGTATCACATGATCTGTATCACAGTTGACTGGATGGGACTGTGTGACTTTTAAGGACATTTCATCACTCATCTGTGTGAACTGATTTATATATGAGGTTAATGTATTTTTGATGATAATTATTTTCATTGAATCTTATTTGTCTTGATGCTACTTTATCAACTTTATAGTCTATGCTTCAATAAAATGAAAATGGTGAATATTGTGTTCTGAAGATTCTTGGTAAATACATAATTTTACTAGGTAGGCTCATATGTGTTTATTTTAGACTTGGAAAAACAACATATTAATTATTGGGATTGTTTTTTTATTTAAGACATAAACATTTTTGATCGGATTAATAACATCTGGGACATCAGTACACCAGAAAGTAATTTTTTTATATTTTAGTAACAAATATGCACATTTTTTAGTGAAATAAAGGGAGTTACGAGATTAATTATTCTGCATTACAAGATGGTGCCATGGGCTTTATTGTTACAAGCACTTGACGGATAACTGAGAATGTAGCAGGAATGATCAACGTGGATCTTGTACTGCATTAAAACCAAGAGCAGGCACATTACTGATGCCCAGCACCTGAGGAGCAAGATACGGGGGTGAGGAGGACATTTTTACACTGATTTTTGCTAAATAGTTATATATATATATATATATACAGTCTTGTTCAAAATAATAGCAGTACAATGTGACTAACCAGAATAATCAAGGTTTTTCGTATATTTTTTTATTGCTACGTGGCAAACAAGTTACCAGTAGGTTCAGTAGATTCTCAGAAAACAAATGAGACCCAGCATTCATGATATGCACGCTCTTAAGGCTGTGCAATTGGGCAATTAGTTGAATTAGTTGAAAGGGGTGTGTTCAAAAAAATAGCAGTGTGGCATTCAATCACTGAGGTCATCAATTTTGTGAAGAAACAGGTGTGAATCAGGTGGCCCCTATTTAAGGATGAAGCCAACACTTGTTGAACATGCATTTGAAAGCTGAGGAAAATGGGTCGTTCAAGACATTGTTCAGAAGAACAGCGTACTTTGATTAAAAAGTTGATTAGAGAGGGGAAAACCTATAAAGAGGTGCAAAAAATGATAGGCTGTTCAGCTAAAATGATCTCCAATGCCTTAAAATGGAGAGCAAAACCAGAGAGACGTGGAAGAAAACGGAAGACAACCATCAAAATGTATAGAAGAATAACCAGAATGGCAAAGGCTCAGCCAATGATCACCTCCAGGATGATCAAAGACAGTCTGGAGTTACCTGTAAGTACTGTGACAGTTAGAAGACGTCTGTGTGAAGCTAATCTATTTTCAAGAATCCCCCGCAAAGTCCCTCTGTTAAAAAAAAGGCATGTGCAGAAGAGGTTACAATTTGCCAAAGAACACATCAACTGGCCTAAAGAGAAATGGAGGAACATTTTGTGGACTGATGAGAGTAAAATTGTTCTTTTTGGGTCCAAGGGCCACAGGCAGTTTGTGAGACGACCCCCAAACTCTGAATTCAAGCCACAGTACACAGTGAAGACAGTGAAGCATGGAGGTGCAAGCATCATGATATGGGCATGTTTCTCCTACTATGGTGTTGGGCCTATTTATCGCATACCAGGGATCATGGATCAGTTTGCATATGTTAAAATACTTGAAGAGGTCATGTTGCCCTATGCTGAAGAGGACATGCCCTTGAAATGGTTGTTTCAACAAGACAATGACCCAAAACACACTAGTAAACGGGCAAAGTCTTGGTTACAAACCAACAAAATTAATGTTATGGAGTGGCCAGCCCAATCTCCAGACCTTAATCCAATTGAGAACTTGTGGGGTGATATCAAAAATGCTGTTTCTGAAGCAAAACCAAGAAATGTGAATGAATTGTGGAATGTTGTTAAAGAATCATGGAGTGGAATAACAGCTGAGAGGTGCCACAAGTTGGTTGACTCCATGCCACACAGATGTCAAGCAGTTTTAAAAAAACTGTGGTCATACAACTAAATATTAGTTTAGTAATTCACAGGATTGCTAAATCCCAGAAAAAAAAATGTTTGTACAAAATAGTTTTGAGTTTGTACAGTCAAAGGTAGACACTGCTATTTTTTTGAACACACCCCTTTCAACTAATTGCCCAATTGCACAACCTTAAGAGCGTGCATATCATGAATGCTGGGTCTTGTTTGTTTTCTGACAATCTACTGAACCTACTGGTAACTTGTTTGCCACGTAGCAATAAAAAATATACTAAAAACCTTGATTATTCTGGTTAGTCACATTGTACTGCTATTATTTTGAACAAGACTGTATATATATATATATATATATATATATATATATATATAAATTAATATTCTTAGCACTGCATGAATTTGTCCTTGTGTAATAGTGAAGTATCACAATGTGTATACATTGTCCTTGATTACTGCTTTATAGGTGGGGAATAGATAAAGGCAAGTTGTTGCAGGTTCATCCATTATATTTCTTGCCATTTACTTCAAAAATCAAATAAATAATCTATTATTTTAATTATTAAATCATTTCTTTCTAATTTTTCAATGTTTCATCAGATGGCCTCACAATGTCCTGTCAAAAGGTATAATAGTCATGATGAATAGAATAGAAAACAGAGGACTGTGAAAACTGTCAGATATAAATGTGACTCAGCTCAGTTTGTTGTCCATCATGAGGAGAATACATATATGTAGGTTTTACTGCCCTTCTACCCCCAGGGGCCCAGTAACACCCCCCGGAAGAGCCCAAAACTGTACTTTTCAAATGGCTGTAAATCAGAGTCCAATTAACATATCAAAGAGAAAATGGGCAGGATTATTACTTATGCTATGCTGATAAAATAATGTTGAGCTCAGTTTTCAGAAATAAATGGAAAGCTGACATAAAGGCATTTTAAATATTGCTCACTGTAAAATACCACATTTCAGCCTGCCTCTCAAATATATCATAGAGGTTTGCACAATACACATATTTAGATATCCAGTTTTCCTTAAAATAAATAATTTATTTCGTTTCGTTAATAAAATGTTTTAAACTACATTACCCACAAGCCTCCGTCGTTCTATCTATGCAAAGGCAACACTAGGGGGCTGTTTTTTGTAGTTCATTGAAGTTATGCTTAGGGTTAGGATTAGGATCTCGCTAAAGATGTCATTTTTGTCAAGATAGCAACACTTCATTGTTGACTTAATATATTACTAATGTGATGATAGCAGCAAAACATACTTTTTAACATGATGCGCTGTTTAATATGGGTTAAAAGATAGTCCAACCACAGACTGTCCTGAAAATTCATAGCCAATGACAACAAAGCTGAGCAGCAGCGTCACACTTCCTTATCCATGTATGACCGACGTCTTTCGTTTTTCGGCTGAAGGGATAGATTCGGTTAACAATAGATTAAGCTTGCTACTTATTAGATTCTGTTTTATTAACGTCTTCACCTTCCTCCGTTGTTCAGCTTGACAAACATTGGGCAATATTGATGTGCACATGCCCAGCAGTCGCAGTTGTATCCAACAGACAGATTCCTCTATAATAAATATAAGACACATTTTTAAGATTTGTATTTTTTTTTTTTTTGACCAAAGACAAATATATTTACTAATCAAATGACGTGCTTCTAAAATTTACATTGTGTTTTAAAGTTAAAATTTTATCACATTTGTGTTTCTGTGATTTACCATTCTCTACCATTTGAACTCTAGGAATAAAAACTGAAATTATAAATGAATGAATGAATGAATGAACAAATAAATACATAAAGCATAATAAACATGCATATTTTTGTAAGGATCTTTCATTATTTATTTATATGTCAAACTCATTTAAAGACAACATGCCCAAATTACTACACTGCATCCTCTGTCACCAAGCTCGTTTTTGCCACCATAAAGAATAAAAAGGCAGTTATGTTGTAAACATTAACTATTTTCAGTATGCAAATGAAAATGCTTTTATTAAAAAACAAAACAGTAAATACAGTATGTCTTTCAGAGAACACTGGAAAAAGTGTTGTGACCAAAATGTTATACAACACAATGTAAATGTTTCAAACTCACAAAAAAACACCATGAAGACATGCATGTCAAGTGTGCAATATATTTTTAATATGGAGCGCTATTTTTAACTATTGTTTTCATCACTGGTTCTGTAATGTATTCATTATGAGCTTATAATTAAAACAAAGTTACATCTTCTGCAAAAATCAAACCACTGCAAAGTCTAATCACTGATCCAGGGACCATTTCTGTGTGTGCGGGGGATAAAGAGTTAACGAGGTGAGTCCTTGTGCATGATGGAGCTACAGCCTTATCCTCAAACAATCCTGTAAGACAGAAAGGAAGGAAATATTAAATTACATTCAACTTATACATTACATTGTGTTTTGTTTAGACCATAAAAGCAGCCTCTGTAAAGATGCTGTATAATTAAATGTTAAATGCATCCATTATTGAAAGCAAGTAATTAATAGCAAGCTATAGTCATATGAATTCTTTTGATAGTGTCAGATGAGACCGTCCTGGGGCTTGTACAATATCATACAAGTGTTAAACTGGATTATTAAGACTGTGATGTGTTTAGGGATCATTTTTAAGACTTTGACCCTGTCCAGATACCCACACTTGCAGTCTTGGCCACTTTTGAGTGTGTGTGTACGTGACAGTGTGTGAACGAGACTGTCCCCGGTCTTAATAATGCCAAAGCACAGCGTCCTTAACACACACTAAACCTCTCCAATACTGCTCCGGAGCACTATACAAAGCTTAGTGTATCCCATCATGCATCATGTTTTGGAATAAATCGTCAGACTTTTTGCCGAGATCTCACAAGAGGTCATGGGAAGCTGTCCAATGTACAGTATGTGAAATATTGATAATTAGATATTAAAAATCTCTGTAAACACATAAGTGTCCCATAAGGCAGTGGCTCCCAATCCTGGTCCTGGAGAAGCCCAACACTGCACATTTGAGATGTCTCCCTGATCAAACACACCTGATTCAACTCATCAGCTCATCAGTGAAGACTCCAAGGCAGATAAGAAAGACACCAAAACCGTGCAGTGCTGGGGTTCTCCAGGATCAGGATTGGGAAACACAGTCATCAGGTCATGAAAAGTTCGACACACACTTGTGGTCATCATGCTCACTCGAACACTAGGCAAAATACAGGAAAGACTTCAAATAAGTAATCAAGTGGTCAAGTGCAAAGATGGCAAGTGTGGGTATTTGGACAGTGCAACAGTTTAAGAAACAACAAATGCTGTACAAATTATAACAGCAGGAATGTTTGATAAAAGGGACAAACTATCACAGACTTACTGCTGCATATATCTGCCTCCGCAGCTTTCTGTCTTCTCCATTTCTGAAGGAATCCCTCTCCAGAAACACCACTGGGCTGACTGCCTTAACGTCTTTTCAGCTAAAAATAAAAATAAAAATAATAAAAAGGGGAGAGTAAATAAAATTGAATTATATAAAGAATGTTAATAATGATCTGTGAGCAAAATATTTAGATATAATAAATATATATAAATATATATATAAATATAAACTGATATGAATGAACTGCAAAATGGAAAAATACATGTTTTATTATTTATTTTTAAATTTGTTTTTTTTTTTTTGGATTTACATTAAAAGGTATTAAAAGCATGCTACAGAACATATGATTACTGTGATATCTGTCATATAAAAGCACATAAAAACACTAACATTACAGTGATACAAACATAGCTGGTTTGGTGATTATTGTATTGTTGTATTGATTATTAATATACCATAGTAAAACTACAGTTACAGTTACTCTTGTCCTGTTTACTGTTTTAACTTCACATTTCATTTATTACTATTGTAAGTGTCGTGATTACCATGATTTTACTACAAATACAACTTACATCATTAATCCTGAAATTAATAATGATATAAAACTGTTCGAAGGTCTATGGCACATCAGGTGACAGATAAGAGTTTAATCAGACTAATTAGCAGCTGTGTTCATTTATTTAAACGCAATGAAACTCAAAGACAGCCGCGGATGACCGATATAATACAGCGATTAAACATATGGCACTAATCTGATTAATAAATAAGACAGAATACATTTTATAAAAGCCATTAAAAGAGCGTATATACGACTACTCACCCAAACTGTGGAACTGATAGCAAGTATCGCGATGTGTGCTGAATGAGACTTCTTGAACGTGATTTCATAGCGATAAACATCTCATGTCCTCGTGTCGAATTCTGACGCCAAAAGTTTCCCATTGAAAGCAATGAAGGTCGTAGTGCTTCGATATTCGACGCCGAGAGGCACATTTGGCGTCATAAAAGTGACGCTAGGGGCGCTTGACCATGCTTCGGTTTTTGACGCCTTTGGAGTGAGAATGGGTTGTGTCTTGAGCATTAATGATAATCTTGAGCTCGTGTCAGCATTAATGATAATCAATCAACAAAAGACAAGGAGAAAAATCACTCCCTGTTCTTGACAGAATGGCATTTGTAGCTTTTAAGAATTTATATAGTGTAAATTGTTCCCTGCCATTTCATTCGCATCTATGCAACAAATAAATAAATTAATACTACTAAGAAAGAGCACATATTTCTTAATTGATCTAGTCACTTGATTCTGCTCTCAAAATACACCAGATTTATGCACTTACATTTAAAATGAACAACATTTTCTTATACCCACAGAACCCCCAAATCTAGAGGAACCACTGTGCACCCATCACAGTTTCACAGAATTATTTGGGGACACTCACTAGTTCACCTTACTGCGTGTGGACCATACATTATATGGCACTAAATAAATTTTTCCAGTAAAGCATAATCATTGGGGGGATTACATAAAGAGCAGCCTAGGGGCCCCTGACCACCCTAATCCACCCCTGCCTGCGGGATAGTTTGGATATATGAGTTCATGTGAGGCATCAAACACATCATTTGGAAGTAGCAGCAGCCAACATTAAAATCCTCCCTGTCAGAAATGAAGTGTGTCTATAGCACACAGAGGTACTGTACCTAACAGGTACATAATCAGATTCACGCCCATCTGTCCTTATGAAACTGAATACTTACTCAAAGCCAGTCCTTTTTCTTCCTTAAAGGCACATATATTGTCTCCACAGACACATGTAATTATTGTTTATTTTCTACCAAAACGGCATCTAATGAATTAAAATGAGATCTTCTAATAGCTCAGTGAGGCTTTGAGAGTTTCTTTGACTAATTTCTAATGTCTAATGTAAGACACTAATTAGTCATCTCAGTCTGGGACGAAGCCAGGCCTGCAGCTAAACACAAGCACATCAATAGGTCAAAAATGGACCAGTGCTTTGACAGTAAGTGTTTTAAGCAGTATTAATACATTTTTCGGTCTTTAATTTAGCTTATTTGGTCGTTTTTCTTATTTTTTATTTACATTTGTTTTGGATAGCAAACTTGAGACAAATTACATGAAATCTAAATCAAAATACAAATAACATGAAAAAAGTTCACACTGCATTTTTGAGTGGGCTAACTTAAGAACAAAGCTACAGTACTTAAGACTAGTACTCAAAATATACTTATATATTTAAAAATAAATTTTTTATATGCAATAATTCCAACACATATGATATATTTACTAAACAGATTCAGCTAACCTCACAATACTTCCATCATCTTTCTTCCATCCCAGCTCCCTGCAGTATTCTTAAGAGTCGATGTCCGTATTAGGCCCATCGAGTGATGAATCATGTTCTCCCTTTGTGAACAAGCCGCACCTGCCAATCTTTTCCCCATTCTTCTTCCACATTAACACATGCGTGAGATGTTGCAAGGAGATAGATAAACCTTTCTGGCTTGCACTCGGGGAATGATTTACAATCCGAGATGCGAGGCACATCTGGTGGAAGATCTCGCTGGGAAACGTAACCTTGATGTCAGCGACTTCATGTTTGTAATTATCTTTATCGCCCTTTCTCCTTCATTTTCCCCTTTTGATGCCACGAAAACTCGTCAACCTGCTGATTCTGTTCTTACTGTGCACACTAATTTCATTTCATATTTGTCTTTTAACATGCTTTCTTTCCTCCCCTTCCCTCTTTCGCTTTTTACACAGACAGAACCCCAACAAGCAAAAGAACAGTATTTCATCTGTAGTGTTGCTTAGGCTCCCAGCATGCATCTAAATAAAATAAAAGTTGAAGACACACAGAAGAGGAGGACTGTGGCTACAGTTTTGCAGGCAGCATGAGATGAGGTGCATCTGACACTAATAGCTACTTGTCACTGCTGCCGCTACAGTTCTATATTCAGGAAGAGCCGGATACATTCCAATACATTTCTACATCCCTGCACTCTAAGGGCCCTATCTTGCACCCAGCGCAATTGACTTTGTACACCGACGCATGTGTCATTCCTATTTTGCACCCGCGCAAAGCGCGCTTTTCCCTCCACAGAAGCACGTCGCTAAACTAGTGAATGAACTTGCGCTCCCTGGGCGTTTCAGCGCAAAAAAGGAGGCGTGTTCCGGCGCAAACAATCCCTGGTGCTATTTTGCTGTTCCATTAAACAATTGCGCCACTGACCAGAAAAAAACTAGTCTAAAGTCAGTGGCGCGTTGCGCGTTGTTCATTATGCTATTTTAAGGGCGCATGCTTGACCATAATGTATAGCGTGCACAACGCGCATACACTTTGCTCATGTAATCTACACAGATGCAACAGTTATTTTTGCAAATCATAAACTGTTACACTGAAAAAATATTAACACATGAGATGACGGAAATCATTGTGGTGTGCCACGAAGATGTGAAAAAATAGGCATAAATCTAGCTTACAAATTATTCAGGCTAATTGTAGTAATTAAGGATCAGACCTGTTTGCCCAATAGTGGCAAGACATATATATTTATATAAGGACATCTTATAAACATCCAGGAAAAAAAAATCAATGAAACAATTGTGGCTATTTCCTCCCACGCCTGTTTAACCGACGCAATTTTGGGTGGGTTTCTCCCATCCCCATACAACACAACTTCTCTGTCTTTCACTGCTCTTACAAGAACATCAGTCTCCTCGGCTGTGAACCGCTCCTGGCGTGCGCCTGGTAAATACGCCATAATAATAGCAATCCATAATGGAACTTGCGCACCTGCTTTTAAAGGGAATGTTGGATGACGCTCTGATTGGTTTATTTCACGTTACGCCCAAACCACACCTATGAATAATGAAGCTACATCATACCAACCCATTTTAGATTTGCGCCGGGCGCAAGAGCCATTTATCCCGCCGGGAAAATAGCAACAGCGCCGAGACCCGCCCACAAACTTACTTGCGCTTCGCGCTTTGACACTTGCGTTTCAGATCGTTAAAATAGGGCCCTAAGTGTGTGCCAACTGCCAAATACACATGGCAAACAGAGTTTATGACATGCTCCAGGTTATGATTGTTTATGAGCTAATTTAGACTTTATGACATGTTATTTCATGCATGTTGTAAGTAAACTGCAGCCTAAAGCATGCGGCATTCGGTTTGAGCACTAAGCCAGAATGAAGCCTCTTCACTTCATTAATTCACCATGGAAACTCGGGCAAAAAGAGAAGAAAATGAAGAAAAAACAGAAGCTAAGTCTTTGTTTACAATGGCAAACTGCTGTTTTATCTCTGTTAAACCTGTTCTGAACTGAACACTGAGGCAAGACTCTTCTACATTATTGATGATGCTTTTGCTAGTTCCAAAGGAAGCACATGAAAACACCAGTCTCGGTGATCCCAAACGCACTTTTAAATTTCAGGGGATAAAATGTTATCATAGCTTCCAAGCAGAAAGCACTTTGGATTCTGATGTTTGTGAAATGGAGAAATGGAGCTTTCTTCTCGTTTCATGAGAGCTGAAGTCTACAGAGAGTCTTGCTGAGCTACCTTCACAACCTGCTCATTTTTTCTGCATCTCTCTGAGGCCACGTCTCACTTTTCAATTGGTCCCGGGGCTGCTTTTGCCAAAAAGTGCTAGGCTGAAAACCTGTTAATCTGTTAACTGAGAGTTATCTTGAAATTCTGAAAAAAAAAAAAAAAAAATCTGATCTGGTGCACAGGAAATATTTCTTATTCAATTCAATTCAAGTTTATTTGTATAGCGCTTTTTACAATACAAATCGTTACAAAGCAACTTTACAGAAAATTATGTTTCTACAATATTTAGTAGTAGCTTATGGTGGTGACTGTCAGTTTCAGACTGTCAGACTGACTGTCTTATTATTATTAATGTTGAAAACAGTTTTCCTGCTTAATATTTTTGTGGAAACTATGATATAGTACCATGCAAAGGTCTTAATTAAGCCTTCAAAATTAAAATAGATTAGATTAAAAAATATATATAATAAATAAATAATAACAACAAGAAAGTTCTTTTCAGGATGCATTCAATTGATCAAAAGTGACAGTAAACACATTTATAATGTTAGAAAAAGTCAAATACAAATAAATGCTGTTCTCTGAAATTTCTGTTCATCATAGTTTATATATGAACAAATAAATAAATAAAAATAAAGCAGCAAAAACTGTTTTCGACACTGAATTTAAATACGTTAGTATATTAACAATAGTCAATTGTAAAACATAAAGTACACATCCTATAATGCCTGAAACATTGTCAGCATATCTGTTATGTGAATTTCTGTCAACAAGTTACCCATTTATTTTTACAGCAAATTTCTCAAGATTTTTCCAGTGGTTTATTCATGCTTTCCTTTGCTCACTCGTTGTATTGGACCTTCTCTCTTTAAATGTGAGGCTGCTGTTTGGGCATTTCATTTTCTCCACTCGAATGAGTGTGAAATGAAAATTACCCTCTGTGTGATTGATGTATGCATTTTAGCAGATGCTTCTATCCAAAGCTACTTACAGTACATTCAGGCTAACATTCTTTACGTAACGTGTTCCCTGGGAATCGAACCCACAACCTTGCACTGCTAACGCAATGCTTTACCACTTGAGCCACAGGATGTGTGTGGGACAAAACTTATGCATAACAAAAGGCCACAAACACACACACAACAATGACTCATATGAGTATTTATATATAGATAAACAGTGAACAAGACACAAGCAAATTAGACCTTTCCTCTCATTATTCCGCTGGCACAGAATGAATACATCCTACTCTGTATATTTTCTATAGATTATTTTAATAGTGTTTGGCTGCAGCACATGCCAGTACACAAACACACATGCACGCAATCACCTGCTTCTACCATTTGGTAAAGATGACATATTGCCTCTTAAACTTAAAAAAACAACATTATGACATTGTAGAGGTAGAAAATCGGGTAATTGCATAAAAGAACAGAAATATAGAATTCTTCAGATATCTCTGACAAGACTGTTTACTATGTTGTTGTATTGTTTACTATATATTATCTGTCTTGACTCTTCTCTAACAGACTACATTATATAGAATGCTTAAGTACAGTAATTATCATTACTGCTTTCACCTCTATCAAATCTGTTCGATAAAGAACAGAGCATGAGAGAGGAAAGGTCAGTTTGTCTCCTGTGAAGTGTGACATTTTTTTTAACTTAAGGTTTATTGCAAGGTCTTCATTCTTTATTGGATGAATATTTGGATTCATTGCTGTGTTTACATTTTCTACGAAATCAGATTCTCTGTTTATTACTAAAGTGAAATTCTAACACTTTCATAAACTAATTAAAAGCTTGTGTGTAAGATGCTGAAAATATTCTCCAGAATGGAGGTTTGTTAAAACTGTCCACCGTCATGCAGCGCAAGACAGCATATGTGAGCAGGAGGGAAACAATTCCCCATTGACAAATCAACACTGTAGGTGCCCGAGTCATGCTGGCTTTTTATTTTTATTTATTTATTTATTTATTTTTAATTTTTTGGTTTCATGAGTTCTCTCTATGCATCAAAGAAAGTAAGAAAGGAAGGAATAAGGGAAGGAAGATGGAAAGAAAAAAAATTAACATTAGCAAAAATAGTTTGTTACAAATAAAAATATTTGTAATATTTCTCAAGCATCTTATGACATCATATGAAGACTGCTCAAATTTCAACTTTGCCATCACATGAATACATACATCTTTTAAAATATATACTAAAGTAGGAAACAGTTAGTTAAAAAAATTATATTAATATTTCCACAATATTACTGGTTTGACCTCAGTTTTGAACAAATTAACACAATCTTGATGAATTAATTAAAAATCTAACAGACTTTATTCTTTTGTAAGGTACTGTGTATATAGTTAATTTTTTCTTGTAAAAAATTTTATTTGTAGTAAAATATTGATTAATATTAGTTTTATCCATTCATTTTTATCCACCCATTGTGTCAATATCAATATGGTGTCTGCAAATAAATATTGCCAGACCTTCTCTCCACAATAACTTTTATCATATCACATCTAAATATGTCTACTTCCCAGCTATAGTATGCCAAAAGAAGTATGACTAATGAGTGTCTGAATATACTATTTAGGTGAAAAGAAAAACGCATTCATCTTCTTTATCAATGGTCAATTTCTTCATGAAATGCAGCATACACTGCAACAGAAAATAATATTTTACCCTGACAACAATTTAAATGCTTAAATTAATCTCAACTTTGTATGGTATATCTGATGTTTTATAATTTAAAATACACAAAACAAAACAAACAACACATGGAAATGTTTTTGGGAAATGTTTTATTTGAAAAGTGTCTTTCTTTTAAATAAATGTCACTTTTTTTATGCAGTGACATTCATACATTATTAAGTGCATCTCACAGTGCAAAGATGGAAAAAGATGACAAAAATAATAATTTCTACAGAGTGAAAAAATATCAACCCATCAATCATAACTTTTCCAGCAGTTAAAATTAGTCATCATAGGAGCACTAATGTTGTTTTTAGGTTTGATTGTATCTTTTCATGTCAGATATGGTACACTTGTGCCTAGCGTGTGAATGAATTCAGAGCCAAAATTATAATAAATGCAATGTAATTAAAAATCTACTCTCAAAATTCCTGGATTATAAAGTTAAATTATAAATCATCACTTTGAACAGATCTGTGATTTATAAGTCAAGGGATAGTTTAAAAATGTAAAAAAGTCAGTCATCATTTACTCACCTTAAGTTGTTTCAACCTGTGAATTTCTTTCTTCTGCTGAACACAAAACAAGATATTTTGAAGAATGTTGGCAACCAAATGGTTTCTGGATCCCACTGACTTTTTTCTCCATACTGTGGAAATCAACGGGGACCAGCAACCATATGTTAACCCACATTCTTCAAAATATCTTCTTTTGTGTTTCCCAGAAAAAATAATCTCATACAGGTTTGGAAATAAATTTAGTGTGATTAAATGACCATTTTTATTTTATGGGTGAACTATACCACTTTAACATGCCGATGAACTCCAAACTGCACTTTCATAAGACCTCGTAACCACAGAATAACAATTGTACCTTTAAAGCTTTATTGTAATATGCATCTGAAGGCATTTTACAGATTCCTGCATCGGTAATGTTTTACCTGAGGGTTTCATCTTATTATAGAACTGTGTGGAGTCAGGTGATTTTCACTGCTACCTCTTTATTGTGTCTTCATTTCTTTCTCTTGTATTCGTTTGACCTTGGTGAAGTTGCCTAGCTGACATGATTGGCTTTAAGTTGTAGTAAAAGTTTGTAAATGCTGATCAAACCTCTCCTCTGCTCCTCCTCCCCTCACGTTCTCTCGATCTCTCTGGCGGAATACACTCAGGATCTCTGTCATTAATTTCCTCTGATGGAGCTCCTGCATCAGCTAAACGAGCAGAAATATTCCAATCAACATCTCCGCACAGTTATTTACATAATAGCAATTTGGTTTGTGCATAGTGGCAAAATGGCAGTTTGCATAAGTACAAAAGGAATAATCTTAATGATTTCGCAAAAAAATGTAAGGCTTAATAGTTTGGTGATATGCTTAAATTTCAGTGAACAAATAAACCATTTGCAGGGAATATAAATGTCCTTTCTACTTGCCAAAGAAGCCCAGGAAATCACACACTCACATTAATACACACATATTATATATATCTGCAGACCGATGTTACGATGCATAAGCTTGTCAATGAGATGTTGAAAACACAATATACCAGCAATGGACAAACTGAGAAAAAGTGTGGAAAGCAAAATCGATTGCTTTCAGAAGATTCATTGTGTTCTGGTGAGCTCTGAACAAAATTCCAACGTCAACTTTTTGAAATGTCAAACGACTCTTAATTTAGAAACAAAAGATTACCTTGAACTGTCAGTTTTGAAGTGGAGTCTATTCACCAAACAAAAAGTAAAAAAAAAATCTTTGTGAAAGTGTAGCTGCCAACTTAAAAAATAGATTATCCTGGAGTCTGAATGCCAGAAATCTGACAGCAGCGTTTGAGAGCGCGTGGCCTGATAAATGTGACCCGATCTTAGAAATGCCATGGCTTTTTTTCCACAGCACACAAATATCTCCTAAACAAAAGCCCCCGCTCTCGCTCATCCTCACAACCTCCACATTTCCATCTAATTGTCACATATTTTTTATATATTCCTGTAATTGCACACTTGACATTTGCCTCAATTAATAAATCATACACTAAATAGACTGGTCATCGCTCTGTTGTCAGGATGGTATTCTTTCGAGGTGAACTCTGTCACAGAAGTACATCTAGAGGAGTCAGGGTTTTATGTTTGCAGTGTCTCCAGTCCTGCTCTTGGTCAGTATGCAGATCGATACAGGAAGGCTCATGAGAGCCATTTAATGTCTGCGTGTCGATTATGTTTGGCTGCACTCCAGCGTTTGAGAGTTGTTTGTCACGATAATGAAATACATAATGCATGATAGCAATGGAGAAATAAAGAAGCTACATCTGGCCCATTACGAGAGAGGAAAGTGTTTGAAGGAGAGCGAAAGGGATGATGGAGAACGATGAGAATCTAATCAGATGTTAACAGTGTCTTGCCCAAAATAAGAAATACCGGCATGGATCAACCAGCCTGATCTCATGGCAATTCGTACATATTTTAATGAGGTGGCAAACTTATATGAATTTGTACAACCTCATTCATAACAATTAAAAGATTTGTGCTAAATTGTACGTATTTCATGAGTTGCACAATTCGTATGAATTTGTATGAATGACCTACACCTAACCCCGTCCCTAAACCTACCCTTCACTGGGGTCTAGACAAATCATGCAAAATCATACAAGTGAGGTCGTACGAATTCGTACAAATTAGCCAGCCCGTAAAATACGTACGAATTGCTTGTGAGATAGCATTGGATCAACCTGTTCTCAGCCATTTGTGAGAATAACAAAATAAAAACCAACTCAGAAATTAAATTACCGAATACATCACCAAACCTCCATCTGTTCTTATTTAATTACTCTCACGCCACGCATTAAAAAACAAGCAAACAAATGCAAAACCTCATAACACAACTGAGCTTCCTGTGCCTTGAAAAATGAAAAAATATTCCTTTATTCTCCTCAGAGGACAACTGCCGAATCACTTCTCTGTCCTCATGCGACCTCATTTAGCCCCAGGCCTCATAATCCTTTGAATCCAGGGTGATTTGTTTGCAGAATGAGGGATTTGATGTGTTATATATTAGTCAAATGCAACTAAATACAATGCCAAAGTGTGACAAATTGTGTTTTCGTTGCTTCTGAGGAAAGTTAAAGATCGTAGATGCATCTGTTTCTCATTCCTTTGGTATTTAATGCTCTCTTCAGGCAGTTATATTTATTCATATGAATTGTTTGTTTATCCATATATGTATTCAGGGTTGGTTTTCTTGTAAACAATAAGGGAATTAACTAATGTGCTTTCTTATATGTCCGAGGTAAATGCAACTTCACACAATAAACAAGCGCACACACACAATACTTACTGGCACACACACACTATAAACTGTCTTGAGAGAGAGGGAAGAGAGAGGAAGCCAGTAGAGAGGATGAAAGAGAGAATTTCGATTCCCCCTTGTGAAGTCCCTATCAAAGCACACTGGTTTAAGTAAAGCAGCTCTAAACTGCATTTGACTGCATGGACTGAGTTGATCCCAAAACTTCTACCAGGCTATGGAAAGAGGAAAAGACCACAGAAACTGACATTGAAACTAGAAACGAGAAACTGATATTGAAACAAGGATTTCCTAGCATCAATGATTCTCAACTTTTTTTATAATGAATGCACAATTTGAAAGAAAAAATAATCACTCACCATATAAGAAGACACCAAAATATTTAATCTTAATTAACTTTGTAACATGATATTGATGTAACATTTACATGGTAATGCAATGTCTGATTTTAAAATGGGTATTAAAGGATGAATTTTGAGATTTTAAGTTTTCAGTTATAATTTCTGATGATTTCTAAAATGTGATAGAGAAAAAGCCAAAAGAAATCCACCAGAATTCCTGTTATAATGAAGGGTGAATAATGAATAATTTTTTAGGGTGCACTCTTGTCATAAATTAATCTATTACCTTTCCTACATATTTTTTTTTTTTTACAAAAAACATTGGTAAAATATATATTTATGAGTCTTAGACCTTTCCAACGATATATAGTTTGTCAAGATTAGATTAGATTTAATTGTAATTTAGTGAAGTAAATGTAGGCGTCCCGTATACGGGACAGGGTGACAGTTAAAGGGTTAAAAAACATAATAATAATAATAATAATAATAATAATAATAATAATTAAAATGAAAAGAAACACTCAACACCATATTAGAGGGCAGCATAAGAAACTGTAAAAACAAAAACAAAAAACAAACAAAAAAAAAGGTTCTTGGACATCAACACTGCAGTTTTTAACGGTTGTACGGCAATACGATGTGAAAACTAGTGAAGTCTTCCACTGCCCTAAGGGTTTCATGAATACACTCCGTAATATTACATCAATGTTAGACTACAGGACTGCTGAACAGGTTTTACTGCCATTTATTGTCAAGAAAGTTCAACATTTATCGCCCTGCTTGAAATATTTGGATCCGGTACATAAAATAACATTAGGTGACAAATGCAATTTTCTGTTCATTTATTTTTAATGCACAACCTTTAAAGTTGTTCCTGCTACCCGATTAAAAGATATTTGAAACACTGTGGTTGGGTGACATATTTTTATGGTGGGGGTAATGTTTCTTATGTTCCATTAAGGGTAGAGATCTAAAATTACATACAGATGTTTCTGAGAATTAATGATCTCATTTGGTTTAATGTTCAAAAGACATTGTTTCATAAGAGCATAAATGATAAAGTAAGATTGATTTAAGTTGTAATGTGTGTGAGTAAACGGGTGTATGTGTGTGCTTTTATGTGCGCTTTTACTGGTAAAATGTAGTGTAAGGTAATGTTATCTTTTCATAAAAGAAAGAAAATGTATGAGGAGTGAGGGGAGATAAATAAATGGATGAAGAGAAGAGAGTGGAGAAGAAAATTTTGAAAGGAAAAGGAGGGAGAGCATTAAAAAGACAGTCTAAGAGCAAGTTGCAGAATATTAGAGCTTATGGTTAAAATGCAATCCGTGACAGACTAGCTCCTGTGATGAATACACACACACACACACACACACCTGCAGTTTACCGCCTTCCATTTGCTTGTTTAATATATGTATCAGAGTCAGAGCCATAAGCATATGCTTGTTTTTTACATGCAGACCTGACTGACATAATTATCAATCTTGACATTATTATTAAAGCAGAAGTGACTTTGCTTATGTTTGCAAATAAGTTAATATATTTGTTGTGTACTAGCAATTTCAGCAGTGTATGAGTGTTTCTTCAACTACAGGCACATTCATTTTCCAAGGACTATATATATATATATATATATATATATATATATATATATATATATATATATATATATATATATAAAAATAGCAGACTTCAAGTTCTTTTTGGTATATGAAGGTCCAATTTAAAAATATTTAAATGTTATTATATAAATAAATGTAAACATTACAAACAGTCTTTAAACAAACTTTATACATTTATTACAAATGTACAAAGTTACAAAATATTCCTATTTCACATAAATATTATTCTTTTGAACTTTTTATTCATCAAAGAATCTTGAAAAAAAAGTATTGTTTACACAAAAATATTAGGCAGAATTTGTTTTTGAGCATCAATTATTATTAGCATGTTAGAATGATTTCTGCATCATGTGACACTGAAGTCTGGAACAAAGGGTACCAACGCTATCTCACGAACAAATCGTACGTATTTTATGAGGTGGCTTATTTGTACGAATTTGTACGACCTCACTCGTACGATTTTATATGATTTTTCTAACGGTAAGGTTTAGGGGAGGGGTTAGGTGTAGATCATTTGTACAAATTCATACGAATTGTGCAACTTGTAAAATACGTACGATTTGGCAAAAATCTTATAAAATTGTACGAGTGTGGTCGTACGAATAAGCCACCTTGTAAAATATATACGAATTGCAGTGAGATCGGGTTGGGGGTACAGTAAATTCTGCATTGTCATCATAAAAATAAATACCATTTTGATTACAATAGACAACAGTTGTTTAATATTGTAATACATTTAAAAAAAAACGTTGTAAAAAAATTTTTAATCAAATAAATGCAGTCTTGCTGAGAATAAGAGGCAAAATAAAAAATCTTACTGACCCGAATCTTTAGACCAACAGTGTACATTCCTTCTTAAATAAGTAATTTCCAGTACAGACTGATATTAAACAGAACACATATTGTGATGTGATGAAAAAATACATATGCTGGTTTATAAAAATAAAATAAATTTAAAAAGTGTAAAATGTGTGGTACTTTTCTAAAAGTGCCTTCTTTTTGAAGAAACTGCCACACATGTGCAAGCTGAGTGTCAATCAAATCTGACATCTCCTTCTGGTTGTGCACCTGTTCGGTGTCTGTCAAGTTCACACATTTACACAGCCCTCCCTCTCTTCAGGCAGTCTGCCCTCATCAATTCTTCTCATTCACACAAACCTCAGTGTAGCTGCTGGAAAAACAAGGCCACACTTCCTTAAAAGTTCCTATGCATGAAATCAAAAATGAATGTTTTTTTTTTTTTTTTTTTTTTTGTATTAGAATCAAGATGTTAGCCATAAGGTTATACTGTATATAAGGCATTGTGCTCCAAAACATTGACAAAATTCGCATTTATATGCATTCAAAGCTTGGAGTTCGTCAGTTCCGGAAAGGAAACAAAATGGCTCAACAATTTTTTGACATCACATCATACTTCATCTTCTCGCCAAATCTTCTGACCAATCAAATGCTTTCTAGAATCTGAAGCGCATTGCCCCCAGCACTACAAATAGCTGCTGAAGCTGTGTCTGAGATCAGTCACTTGTTCACAGAATTTCCTGTACAGTGAATTCCCTAGCACAATGTAGGCGATAGGGAATGATTTAAACAGTGTAAATATGCTTTCGATTGGTCCAAATGAGGTCTGGTTTCTCAAAACCAGGGACGGGGCTGCCTCTATATGTCCTGCCCTCTTTTCCTGTTTCAGTTGAAAATGCATGACACATAGAATAATGTTGCTGTTTCAAAGCACATCAGGGGACCTTTAAGCTAGAGAAGCTGGTTTGTTGCTAATCAAATATTCAAAAAAGTCAATATTGGCCACCAGTTTATAATTCATCTTGATCCAATTTACAGAGCATAAATTACCAGCTTGGATCAGTTAGAAATATGTAAAAGCAGCAAGGTAGTTTTAATAGCAAACCTTTTAATGCAATTTCATTGTATTGGGAAAATAGAAAATTATCCTGTGTGCTATAGTAAACAGGTGACTGAATGTTAGGTACAGAAAAAAATGGCAAAAACAGAAGAAAATACTAAAGTGAAATCAGAAAGAGAAAGGTGAAAAAGGTGATATGTGATGTGTTAAATCTTTACTTACATCATCTATACCAAAATGTCAGGTTTTCCTTTGAAACATGCTTTTTATACAGTAAATGTGGATTTGAAAGCATTTTTAAGATGCAAAATGGTTTTATCTCCCTATAAAATCTGACTGCATGTGAAAGTTGTCATTATCACAGGGAGCTCTGGCTCCTCTTCCTCCAGAACCAGAAGCATCTGTACATGCTTGGAATAAACAGACTGGACAGATGAAAGTGATGTTTTAATCAGGACACCTGCAGCTGTCACATCTGTGTGATTTACAGAGCTGGACGGAGGGGGAGGGACAGCTGAGTCTGGACACCACTTCAGTTCAAAAGAGGGGACCAAAGACAACGTCTCTGTCAACAGTTTTACCAAACCTAAACAACACACACACACCAAAATCTAATCTGAAGCACCTTTTTCTGTTCATACAAAGAAAGACCATATGTTTTTATATTTATTTTTAATGTAAATATTTTATTTATAAAACTATATTTTGTGTTGTTCTTTCCTTGGCATTAAATACATTAAACTCACTGCTGTTATGTGGGTGTAACTACAAAGACTGAGCAAATTTGTCATCTTTCTCTCTTTTGTCCAACATAATCAGTCTCTTTAAAACAGTTTTCCTCTTTTGGAAAGTCACAGAAACACTACTGTGTCATTTATTATGTTTATTTATTATACATTTATGATAACCCCTGTGGTAAACATTTGATGAACACTGCCACACATGCAAATGAGCTTATGGAAACTGTTTGGCAGAAGTAGCAAACTGCCCATTCTTGCCAAAGGTTTGCTGCAGGTTCACGTCCTGGATGCTGCTGGCAAACAATCAGATCTACCAATTACTCCCTACATGTTTGTCCTGACAAGCTTTTTGTTTTGTTTTGGTCAAATGCACAGAACATCGTGTATGTCGCTTTCTCTCGTTCTCTGTGGTCCGATGAAAGTGTGAGAAAGCCACTGATGATTATGTTTCCCTCAATTTCACAGTGAGCTGAAATTTGTTTAGTGCTGACGTCATAGAGCAAAATGGCGCATTGTTCATTAGAAAACCTCTGGAGGTTTGAATGCTTCAATAATGAATTTATTATCTTCTTCTTGCTACCTAGCTTTTCCTTTTTATCCTTTTCTCCCCCTACCTTCTCCATTTCTCTTCCTCTCTTTTAATCACCTTCAAATTCAGAGAAACAGTATTGGCAGGAGTATCAGGACTAACTGCTGAAAACAAGAAATTAGACAATTCATTAAAATGGAGCATTAAGGAAAGAATAAACATTATCCTGTCTCTCAGATGTATATTCTTCCCAAGAAAAAAAAAATCCTTTATATTTAGAAGTTTCAAAAATGATTAGTTCATTAAAAATTATTTACATCAGTATCTTTATTTTAGTACAATCAGTATATTTGCCATATTTTCCAATAAAACGGTCCAAGCTGATTTTTTACTGGAAAACAAGACAACCAATGCTATTAAGAACTGTTATTAAGAACTGAATATTTGATTTGATTTATTTATGCAGAGATATTCGCCTGGTTCTTTCAGTGCCTTTGTGCTCTCCGTTCCATTTCTGCATCACAAGCCTTCCTTTAATTTATTTAATGGTTTGGTAACTTGCCATTTTGTGGACCTGTTCAAGGTCTGCTAACATTTGAGTTTGTTAGAGGTTAAGGGGGAGGTCTAATTCATTTTTCAATATTACATCATCATAGTTTATTAAGTTCAAATTTTGAGGTTTTATGTATGGTCAGCCTGACTGATTATTGCACTAATTAAAACCTAAGACCACAAAAGACGTGATCCTTTTTTACATTTCCATATTAAGGTAGAACCCCCCCCCCCCCCCGTTCTTACTGTAAATTAGGCTAATTGATGAGCTTTTGTCTGTTAATCTTTAACCTCGATTTTAACTATTTAAATGTGACATTAGATTCCTTATTACTCATATTTGAATACTTTTATGACTTGAATAAGTGAATCTATATATGAATGGTGATTTTATAGCAAGGCTATAGCACAGCACTACAGTACCTCTTAGAAACACCTTTCCACACAAGCGAGCGTTTCTGGATCACTACAGCACTGGTCCCTACCCTTTACCTTTCTCTCCCCAAACAGCCGTGCATGATCCTTGCAGTTTGTGGCGTCTGGGTGCGTTCTGACTCTGCTGAGCTCTGTGTGCGTGTGAGACGCATGGCTCCCGCTGGGCATGACTGCAGTCTAGAGTGTTGCTGCCTGTGGGAGGTCAGAGGCTGGAATCTGGTGTCATGCCATCAGAGGCTATTAAAGCACTGAGTCCTGCAGCGAGAGAGTCAATGAGCCTGACACTCCACCGTCAGCTTCTGCTCATCAGCCCGGGAGGGACAGAGATACTGCTGGGATTAACACACACACACAAACACACCTGCAGCAGACCATTTAACACACACACACACGCAGCAGACTGTTTAACACACACACATGCATGCACGCATACCTGCAGCAGAACATTTAACTCATAAACACACATCCACACACCTCTAGCAAACCGTTTAACACACACACACTAAGTGTTTACTATAGAATTGAAGACTTGCTGCAGTACTTACTGCATTTATATGACATTAATTATAATTACTTTAATAAAATATATTAATAAATATTTACTTAGACTTTCTATATTTTCTACAAAGTTGACTAGCTGATGATTGCTTTAAGCCTGATAAATGGTGGATATTACAATGAATAGCTTTTTGTTTGAATAAAAATGTAAAATGAAACATTCCTAGACGCTACTTATGAATTTAGACATCACAGTATTGTAATAAAAGATTATGATAATGATTATATTGAACAGTGTTATTAATAATTCAAAACATCTAAATGATTAAGTGTCGAAGATTAACTTTAATCTTGTATAAGTAATTATAAAATAAAAGGAGAGAAAAACTTTAATATCTACATGTGACCAGTAGTAATATATTGCATCCCTAATGAGGCTCAATGAATTTGGTTTCAAATACAAGCAGAATGAACGTCAGGAAATACTTTACTGGAGGTAAAATGCACACAAACACTGCTAGATGTACAAGTCTTTCACCAGCACGTAAACCTCTGTCTTACCTTTGACTGCTTCATCTTCCTCCAACAGTCAGCTTCAGGCCATGCACAGAAACTTAATGAGTTTTTAGCATGGTGAATTGATTAGGTTAGTGGAAATCGGACTTCCTAGTAACAAGGATGAGGCAAGGCTACATTCTAATCATCAGACAGCACCATACTTGGACTTCACACTTTGAAGTTTGGCTAAAATAAAATAAAAAGTAGTTTAGAGTCTGATGATTATTTATTCAAATCCATTTAAATTGGGTATAAATCACAAATTATATAAATGCATACAGATATTTTACATGCATTTACAGATGAAAAAAAAAAGTTTTTTCTTAAACAAATAATATTTTAATGTCATCATACACTGAACTCCTGTCTTGCATGGCTTTTTGTGTGGTTGTGGTATAATGAATCACATTTAAATGTACTGGTCATTTAGGACACAACCAACCAAGTAAACAAACACAGAAACACGTTAGCCTTCATAAACCAATTAACTGCATGTGCATGTTCGATTTATTCAACATAACATTTTCATCAGTCTACACACTAGGTACACAAAAAGGTGGCTTTCCTCTGTGAACCCTGTTAAACACAGGCGGGCCACAGAGACGTGAAGATGAAAGGGTTAGAAGGATCTCTGAGCCCCTGAGCATTTTAAAGACATCAGACTGAGTGAGACTTCAAGTAACTGCACTCATGCAGAAAAGAGGTTTCCATCCAAAAGCACACAGAGAGAGATCTTCAACATGCGCAACATAATGTCCTCAATCATGAATCATTGTTGAGTGGCATACATTTGAAGAGGAAATGATTGTAAGAACCGGCGGGAATCCTGTCTTACACTATAAGAATTATACTTTATTTATCAAAAATTCAAAAAATTATCCTTAAAGCTGCGGTAGGTAACTTTTGAAGCTCTAGCGGTTAATTAACAGAACTGCTTGCGTCTTGCGGAAGAACATCGTAGCCGGAACTACTTCTCTCTGTTTATGTCTATGAAGAATCTCAAAGGTACTGGGATACTCCGCCGCGGTATCCCCGAAGCAATCTAAAATAGTCTGAATATAAACACTTATTATAGGTGCACCCTAGTGATTCAGGACAAGCCAAAAACACGGTTTGGAAAATGGAGTCATGGTGTACTCGCTTATTATATACATTTTTCTACATTTTGAACACAAACAAAGTTACGGGCCGCAGCTCTGATTGGTTATTTTTTACCGGGAGCGCTCCGTAACTGCAAATGGCAATAGGACCACTGGGAGGAGACAGAGGAGCTTGATTTTTTTCACAGATTATCTGTCTCATATTCTACTGTCAGGACATAATGACAGGTTTAATAAATATGTAAAAAATATTTTTTTACAAAAGTTCCCTACAGCACCTTTAATGCTTGTTCAGTTTTTTTATTAAAATGATGCAATTGAACACAAATATTAAACAAATATTTAAATTTATAAATTTGTGTTAGCACTACATGAATAATTGTTGCTGGCCTTCAATGAAACTGAACAGTAGACATCTAGTTCACAGCGTGCTTCGCAAGAAGCTGAATAGGGACGGTAGTACAAAGTAGTTGAAAGTGTTTTTCAACAGGATGAGCTGTTATGTTGGAAATGTTCCTTCAAAGCAGCAGTTGTCAAACCGTTTGGTTACATGGGAGCGGAATTAAAATCACCAGAAAATCAATATTTACAATTCATATTTTTTTACATTATAAGTGATTTATCTGTGCACATCATTCTTTTTTTGAAGTCATATGCCTTTAGGACACAATTCAATTCATTCTGACTGTAAAAGTTCATAAGTTTGTTAATAGGCACAACTTGTATTTACATGTTTCTGCCACAGTGCACCAAAAGTAGTGTTGTATGCTGCAGACATTATGGGTTTGAATCAGTCTATTGAAATATTCAATATTAATTTGTCGATTAAACGTTTTGCTAAACTTTCAAACTGAAATGCCTGGTGAGTGGCGTTAAAAACAAGATCAGTTTTGTCCAAAACAGATAAACGTAAAACTGCCAACATTTGGTGGTTGTAGGACTCACAGCATTTCAGAAATTAAATGTCCAGTGGGTGGCACTAAAAGGTTCATGTTTGAAAACAGAATATCGTCTGAACTAAACCCTGACCATAATATTAACAAAAGCAAACACATTTGAGGTAAACACATATTTCCTGAAGCAACAATTCCATTTTAGCTTGCTTCTACAAGTGTTTGAGCTCTTATCCTGGCTCACTTTCACAGGACTCATACCCTAGTGCGCCACATCGCAAGTGCAGTGCTGTACCAGGTGAGCTAACAAACAAGTTTACTACCAGAAAAGCCATGAAGCTGGTTACAAGCTTGTAATTTATTAGTTTACTAATCACACATAATTTTGTAGTCATAATATTTAAATGTGGTTCCTTGCACAATACTAAGTCTTTATTAATCAATAATCTGACCCATAGCCATAATTTCTGTCATGACAACTCTCAGAGGGATTGCTATGGTAATGCAAATGACAATGTTAATATATTTGGTCTTGGCAGAATAGATCTGCTACGCTGCCACGGCAGAACAAGTACCAAGACTTGCTATTGCCAATACATCCACATCATGCTGCTGTAAGCATGTAAGAAATATTGCTGTTGCAAATATAACATACATGAAATAACCCCCATATAGCATACATGAATCAACTCATAGCAGATCTATACAGGTGGAGCTGGGGAAGGTGGAGGGTTTCTGACGCAAGCTGCAACTGCTATTGTAAGCCCTAGTCATATATTTGAATGCTGAGGAGGAGTGAGCTCATTGGCTACCGATAAAGGACAGAACCAATCAGCTGTGCCATGTGATAATGATGTCATTAGGTCAGACTGAGTTAAACCTATCGGACTACGCCATCTAGAGTTTCATGCCAGAACTCTGTATTTGTGTGAAAATGAATAAATAAAGTTGTTGGTGTTTTACTGCTTCTAATGCTCTTTCAGCTGAAAACTGTAATGGTACGTTTTTGGAGTTTTGCAACAATGTAGGTAAAGCATGCTTTTCCAGTGAGCATAGGTTGAAATTGTTTGGACATGGTAGAACTCTTTCCTTGCCTAGATGGGACTGACCCAGAAACCAGCCCAGATTCATGAATAACAGGCTCCCACCATGTCTAATGTCATGTTTAGTTGATTATAAATGGTCATCATATAAGTCTAAAGCATCACAAACACCTTTACATTTGCATTGGAACCGATTTGGAAAATTCACACATATGAGCCAAAACACTCAGCATTAGTGAACTGAACTTACTAACACCTTATTGTCATAAAGCCTGCAGGTGACGTGAAACTAGGACAGGAACTCTGCATGAACTTCCCAGCTTTTCATAAATTAGCTGATTCATCTCACAAGAAACGGTTTCCAAAACTGTAATGAAAGTGCAGCCATCTGTCATAGCCTGAGTTTTGACAGCAAAATATTCAAAATGGAGGCAAACAATGAACCTGTGCAGTTTATGAAACCTTCACAATTTTATTTGCATTTGTGTGTGTGTGTGTGTGTTGTTTCTTTAAGGGCATGTGGCAAATATTATTTATCGGGCAGTTCTGCTGAGAGAGAGACAGAGGCTGCAGTAAGATGGAGCACCTTTCTATGAGTCCAGATTTATATTAATTCTTCTTGAATCATACACCTTAATATAAATATGAGAACCTTCAGTCCCCATGCACCGCTCTGTAGAAACCCCTCTATTAACATCAATCATGTCTTATTTTCCTC
This sequence comes from Carassius auratus, assembly GCF_003368295.1. Lineage (NCBI taxonomy): Eukaryota > Metazoa > Chordata > Actinopteri > Cypriniformes > Cyprinidae > Carassius > Carassius auratus. The sequence goes on from NW_020527814.1 coordinate 203,355, forward strand.
ATATTTATCATAATCATGCTCACACGCTTGCTCTCTCCCTCCCCACTCTACTCTCCTCTTTCATCCTGCAGTAGGGGAGAAAGGAGCCACTGTAGCAACAACTTTTCATTTATTCAAAATTTCCTCCCTCATACCTTTTCAAACATTCAAACATAAAAAAAGTTTTTTTTTAGGGTATTCAGATTTCTTCCCTCCGATATAAATATTTGATGGCTTTGAAGTTGCATATTTAAAATTACATAGACTAAAGTAAAATTATGATTGGTTTATGCCACGGTTAAATAAAATAATAATTAAAAACATTAAATATTATTCTTATACTCTTTAAAATACTATCATTTACTATTCATGACCTTATTTCTTGAAACCTGGTGACGTTTTTCCATTATGGGGTCTATCAGAGTATTCTTAAAATATTATGACTTTAGTGTGGCACTAAAACAGCATCATATAAGTTCACCCAAAAATGAAAACATCTGTCATAATTTACTCACATGTATGTTTCTTTATAAAAGAATACATTTTGGATATATTTTGACTTTCATAGTATGAAAGAAAAATACTGTTGAAGTCAATAGGGTCCAGAAACATTTTGGTTACGCATACTCTTCAAAATAGCTTCTTTTGTGTTCAGCAGAAGAAATGAATTCATACAGGTCTGGCTCAACTTTGGCAGAACTATTTCTTTAACATTAATAAACATTACGGAATGAAATGAATTAACAGGTGTTCTGGAATCATTGTGGAGGGCTAGCAGAGGCTTCAAACGTCCCTCTAGTTCTTCAGAGATCCTCTAATACTGCCACCTCTCACTCACAGACAAATACACGCACACACTTCTGACCGCTCTTTCAGAGATCACACACTCTTTAGGAACTGAGGAGGAGATTCGTCTCTTCCTATCCCCCCGTTGCTCTCTTCATTACTGTCTCTCTCTAACTCCAAGGCCCTTGTTCTACAATGTTCATTTTTCCTGCACTTGTCCGCTGTGTGTTGCTCTCCTCCAGTGATAGCCCTCTTTAAGCTGTGCACACAAAAACCCTGTTGTTCCCTCTGTCATATAGTTTGCCATTTACTTCCTGTCCTTCTCGCTCTCTCTTTTTCTCTATGCTCCAGGGTTGCCAGTAGTCTCCATTGGGAATGGGTACACATGATGAAGGGGGGGCTCATGGGTACAGGAAGTAACGAGGGAGCTGGCAAGAACAGCTGATCAAATTAATAAAAGAAAGGAGTGAGACATAGGGAAAAAAAACAAATCTACTATGTGGTGAGCTCGAGGTGTGCGATGGAATGATTGCAAATATACAAACACACTGCTAGATACCAAACAAGAGAGACCAGGGATATTATTCATTCATTAGACTGAGGCAAAGAACAACTATATAATGAAAAATAGAACAAATTTGTCAACTTATATTTCCCATTTTTATTCATATTTCACAGGTCTAAAAAAAACAACCAGCACAAACAGAAGTAACGTTTATTTGAAACAGAAATCTTGTAACAGCATAAATGTCTCTATAACTTAAAAGTATTCATTTCTTTCAACAATCGGTGAAATATTACTGACTTTATTACTGATTTTTGTAAGGTAATGCACGAGTTTTCAACAAACTACATGTTTTTTTGGGAAACAGTGAATGAAATTTAATAATGTATAGTCCATACAGAAACTGACTATTAAAACAGACTACCAAATGAGTCTCAGTCTGTCTCTCTGTCCTTCTATGTTCTGCCGCCCCTTTATTTGAGAATATGCCTAAAATAATTTAATTTCTGCCATTTCTGGAGACCATATTCCCACAAGGAGAGTAAAACCTGTAATCATATATTGTGGAGAGCAGCCGACATTTCCCACAAGGAAAACAGCTTAATAAATGCAGTAAATACCACCTTAATGAAAATCGAAAAATGCAGAAAGGTTTGCGTGAGGGTTAGAAAATAGAAAATATAATTAGCTTGACATTAAAGCAAGTGAAGTAAATGGAAAGTCCCCACCATTTGCATCCCTGCTCTGTTTTGGTTTATTTCAAAAGATCCCAGAGGATCTTTTGCTGCCAAGCAACAAAAGCTGAACAGAGGGTCTTAACAAGGTTGAATTATCAGTCGCACATAATACTATTAAATACCTGCATGCACTGTAACACATGCTCATATCAATACAACCTAGTCAAACACACACACAATGGCTTTCCGCCTCACACACACACATAGAGTGAGAGAAAGTGTGATGGACATCTCTCATAGAGAGCGGGAAATTACAAGCAGAGCATGTCATGGAAGAACTCTCTCCTTTATGATTAAGCCTATGATACATTGATATGAAGATATTTGTCTGCTTCAGAGCTTCAAATGAAGCAGGAAACCAAAGCTATGATTTCTGGAGAGACAATACGAGCCACGGCATATCTGCTTGGACCGACTTGCTCATTTCTGACAACTTCTGCTTCGTTCTGCTCAGGCGTCTGCATTAATATTTGACAAGTATGGTTATGTATTAAATCTTTAGATGTCTGTAATAAAAAATTTGGTAGCTGGAATGTAGTATTCTAGTGCTGAGCTGTCAGACATCTCGTTAGCCAGCAAGTCCTGTCGCTTCTGGAATAAGCTCTGTTCTGTATCAAGTTAAACTTCTATAAAAACACAGAACTTGCACAGCCAATAAAATACAGACCCTCGACTACCAATAAAATAATGTGAAGTTGATGTCGCAACGCGTTGTCATTTTAAAATGCTACAAAAATTGTTAACAAGCTCCAAGAGTTTTGATTCCGGTTGTCATTTGTTGAAATACATTGTTCGTGTCTGTTCCGCAGAATATGACTCCGATTCTCCTCCGGTCATGGAACAAATTGTATTTACAAGGACAACAATTATACTTGAAACAACTGAAATGTTTCCAAAAAGAACTGGATGGACTTCTGTCAGCTTGTTGAATGCATACTTTTATTTGGATATTGCACCATATGACGGCTGAAGCTGCAGCGAGCATCCAGCGTGCAACACTGTAATGTAATCAAATCCACATTGTAAATGAAATTCTACCAAACCTAAATGAAAAAAAAAAAGAAATCTAATTATCATGCAAAGCGATCAAATGGCTTCTCTTCCCTGCAAACACTAAAACGAAGAATGCAAATATTTAACTTCAAAGCAAAGGCAAAACAAAAGATAAACATGTATCCTTATTAATTTCAGCATTTGTGGCTGAGGGCGATCCTCCCAGAATGGCAGCAGCACCTCAGCATACAACGCGGCATGACGTATCTTCACATTCTCTAGCAAAGTGACCAAGTCAAACAAGAAGTGTGTTATTTTGGTTCCTTTACATGATTTTGTTTACTCTTAATATTTCGATGCTATTTGTCGAAAAATGATGCTGTTTAACTGCAGTTCACAAGATTCACATGCAGGTGCATTAGATCGACATTCTTCATCGATGGCAAACCCAATGTATTTAAACTGATTTCAGGTAGTTGTAAATAAGTATCCACATAATCCATCTTTCATCTTGTTCTGTTTTCAAAACTATGTTTTACTCCTGGCGTGCCATTTGTATGAATATGCTACCAGTGATTCAGTTTGTGAGTGAATCATTGTCTGCATCCAAAAACTCTAAAATGCTGCCTTCAGAGGCAACATTCCGAGGCATGAAGGCATCAAGGCACATTCGAATCCAAATTCTGCTTAACTTCCTGTCTCCAGAAGTATATATCCTTCACTGCCTTTGGTATCCCACAATCCTGTGCGTTCCATTATGTCATGGTTGAGCTAAAAAAAAAAAAAAAAAAAAAAAGATGGTGTCTGAAAGTTGCGCTTGGTGGTCAGTTTGTGTGTAAATGTATATTTTGACTAACTTTTTGCAATTTTGATGTAAGTTCTAGCGAGAAATCGGTATTATAGTAATTCAATATTCGTTTAGTTATCACAAAAATTGGCTATTTTGTTGTAGATGATTAAACCATTGCGCTGCCTCAGAAGTCTGTCCGAAGTCAGTTTCATGAGGTGCGTTTGTGCAAAAACGCTGCCTGCAAAGTCATCGTCTCATATGGCAGTGAGGCAGCAAGTTAGCTGCCTAAGTTTTCAGATGCAGCCATTGAATCTAAATCACGAACTGACTGCAAATCGGCCATCTAGGTCTGAAGTCGACAGAAAATACAGACACATGACTTGATATCACAAATATTGTCAGGGAAAATGTTACTCGAATGTATTCCTCTCCAGACAATGATTTCTGAGTAAAATAACACTGGAGCACGAGGCACAATTTGAACGATACACCTGCAGTAATTGGCTTGTTAAACCGCCACCAACCAACAAGAGATGCCGCTATGCGATTGTTCCGACAGATTTTTTTATACCATCCATTTCATTTAACAGTAACCATATTCTGACAAAATAATATTCTTAGCAACATAAAAAAAACATATATCATCATAACTGTTCTGTGTTAATGGCCGCTAGAAACCACCTACTATGTTTCAAAACATGTTCCAACTGACGCTTTGAGCTGAATTTTCATAGGGTATGCTATCATACAGCATTCAACAACAAAATGAATAAATAAATTATAAAAATTTGATATTTTGCTTCAGAATATTACGTAATATACTGGAAAAAAACATCAAATTTTGTAATACTGTAGAAGTCAAATTTTTGAACATCTTTTACTCATGTCCAAAAAAATTTAAAATAAGGATGGTCAGAAGGAACTATTAAATCTGGCTGAAAGAAAGATGGCTATGATAAGACTGGGCTGGACTGAGTGAGTCTGTTTCTGTTTCTTCATTAAACTTTCATGGCCAGGCTGCTCTGATTTATTTCCTCCTGCAGGACAAACAGCAGACAGCTCCATCTCTCTCACACACACAAACACACAGGCTTCACAAGCAGCTGCTCTCACGTTTCATTCCCTCTGCCATCCTTGGGGAGGCTCTGTAGGCTAGAAAGGCCGGACAATTAATATGATGATTCTGTATTCCTGATGCAAAACCTGCCTTCCACATCTACCTTCCAAACAATTATTACTTAAAAATATGAGATCTTCCACAGATCAGTGTTCAATCAGCTCTTAAAGATTTCAATTTGCGGATCGGTTTCATTTCATTTCCACTCATTCAACAGGCATCAGACAGGCGCTAATGGAACACAACTGAACTTAAATAATGCAGTAGGGTCCAAAATTTTTCAAATCCAATACCTTTTTATCATTTCATTACAAGTTCTATTAGTATAACAATTGAAGTAAATAATAGTAATTTAAAATAATTTCAGAATGTGTTTTATTTTAATGGCAGCAGCATTTGAGCTGGATGAGCACCACATGTTTGTGTCAGTCCTGATGATCGTGTTCTCAAACATGATTTAAGATGATCCATAAAGCATCTTGAGCTCCAGTGGATGCAATGATATCCATTGCAAAGAGTCTCATTATCTGTCATAAATGTATTTATTTCATTAGTGACCCATAAATAGTGCAGGATTTTAAATATTTCTCAGGTCCAGTTGTTAAAAAATCTGTTTATTTTCAAGTTTAGAATCAAAAATCAAGTTTAGATAGAATCTCAAGCTCAGTAATTAATGAAACAGATCCCCTAGTTATCCAAAAATGAGCCGCAAGATACAACAAACTCATTATATGAGAAACAACATGTTTGACAGAACATACTGTGATTGACAGCTGTTTAACAGCTTGTGTCTCATTGATCAGTCAGGAGTCTCCACTCACAGCCAAATTACACTCTTACCTCTGATTTATCTCCATTTCTAATTAGGGCCACATACGGCTTAGCATCTAAAAACATTTGTGTCACTGATTCCCTTCTTTACATCTGGCTAGAAATTTTCCCTGCATGGGTCTGTATTTAGTGAGGGAGTCCAAATTCCCCTCATCGTGCCATCCAGACAATCATCTCAGCAACTGTGACATTTTTTTTATCTCTTAAGGATTTTGGAATTAATATGATTTTATTAATATGTTATTGTTATAATGTTTGTTATAATGATTCTATATACAATGGTCATTATCATATTAAAGCAGTCCTAAACAGGTCTAAACAAATATGATTTTAATGTGAGAGGACAAGAGATGGACGTTTTCCACTGGAAGAAGCGTTATTAGATTTATTACAAACATCCATCTTTTTGCTTCACGAGACGTTGGCTGTTGTGCTGGAGTTGCGTGGATTACTTGTTGCAGATCATTGTAATGTTTTCTCTTCTCTTTAGACTTTAATTCTGACGGCACCCATTCACTGCACATGATCCATTGGTGAGCACATGCAAAACTTCTCCAGATGTGTTCAGATGAAAAGCAAACTCATCTACATTATGACCCTCTTAAATTTTCAGCCAATGTTCATTTCTTGGGTCAAGTATTGTTTTGATGTCTCTCGTCTAGTACTGGTTTTCTTAAGCCTTAAAATTTAAGATGCTACCACATTGATGGGCTTATCACCCGGTTTGGTTTATTTTTTTACGATAACGATCAACTGACTGTACAATCCCTAACTTGATAAGCAAATATCATTAATAAGCAACTTTCTGTTGAATATCAAGTAGGCCTACTAAAACAATCCGCAGTGATTAGACACTGAATCTTAAAAGAACTGACACTCCAGCCTTACCTGCCCCTAGATATCACTCTACATCATATGATTTCACATATTATATTTCACCAGAATGTGATAGAGCTTTGAAAATCCATACAAGTCATCGCTATGACACGGAAACGCAGGAGCGATACCCTGCAGAGCCATTTAATTTCACAGAGAGAACACACAGCGCCTGGGAGAATTTATACTGTTGAACCCTGGAGTAAGTGACCCTCCAGTGAGAACCAGGGCAGAACAAGCCTCTGGCCTTGCAGCACAACATCTGATCCAAACGCTCCTGCTGCTGAGTGTCACGCTGTAACCTCAACCTGTCTGCTGCAGTCATGTGGAAGGAGAAGAAAGTTTTCTTGAGTGCAGGAGAGAGTTCTATCAGAACTCCATGCTTTCAGAAGATGAAGGTCAGATCGAGGAGCGCTGAACTCCACCGCACTGCCAGGTGGAGACAGCTCTTGCTTTTTAATGGCAACAAATGTCTCAAATTGGAGGAAGGGGGTCCAGCTCCTTAAGCAAACTACTTTTATGGGGTTTGTTCATCGTAACACCCATCTGAAAAGGTGGAAAAGCATAAATCACCACTGTCAGCAGGACAGCAGCAGCAGAGCATGATTTAAAAAGTCCTTTACGGCGAGTATAGACATCAGCAGGTTAGCAAAGAGCCCTTAGAAAAGAAAAGAAAAAAAAAAAACACTGTCTGGAAGGACATGAACTTGAGCCGTAGTGCCCTCTTCTGGAAACCAGCTGTGGAAACTGTCGAAACATAACATGACAAAACTGAGAATGTAACAAGGTGAAGCAGACTGTTGTTTGGCAAACATGCATCGTGACGGACGCAGCAAAAATCTGTTTTCACACAGATGTGCTTTAGGACAAAAATATCCAAACATTTTTAAAGCGTCAATACAATTCTGACCTTCAAGTCGAGCTGTCACAATAAATAGGGAGGCTCACAGCACATATTATACACAGACCTTGAGCATATTAAAGACAAAATTCATGCAGAGAACACAAGATATGACCTTCAGTCACTGGAGATTTTGCTTTTCAATTGTGAATGAGATTTCTTTTGGTCATTTATCGGTGTTGCCTTGAGTACAGTCCCTGCATGACACGTTCAAAATAACTTTTTAAAAGAAGAAAAAAAAACTCCTTGAAAAGGAAACATCAAAACGAGATAGATAGATAGATAGATAGATGGATAGATGGATAGATGGATAGATGGATAGATAATGTGTTTCTATAACTATAATAAATAGTAACAAAAGGCTTGAAGGTTGCAGGTGGTGTTCACATTCTAGATAGCGTTTGATTGGACAACTCTATACTGATGCTTCAAAGACAACAAATGTTTACTTAGTTACATTTTGATTTCAAGGGGTCTTCAGACAGTTGTAGTTTCACACGAACAACTTTCAAGGAAGTAGGTTGGAATCACAGAGGACGTTATAAAACAGTCAAATACTGAAAGTAGCAAGTATTTATTCAAGGTCAAATTATTTACATTGTAACCAAAGACAACATCCTGGAAAATGGTACAAATCGTTTCCATTAATATATATATAATATTTATATATTTCTTGTAATTGTAATTTAAAATTTATCTAAAATAATGCAATAAGGGGGGAACGTATAAAACGAAGAAAAGTTGGTGAAAGTAGTCTAGCAGTCTAACATCAAATATGTACAGAAATATGTACAATTGAAAGAAAAATTAATTCAGATCTGTAAATTAACTTATCGTAAAACTTGCTTCAGTTTTACAAAATAGAACAAGCTTTACTACATATGGCTCTGCTTCAGCAAAGATCTGACAGGAATAGAAGACACTTTTGCTTAGTTCGGTCTGAAAAAGTATGCACTGTCTTTTGTTTAGTTTTTTTTTTTCTTTTTTTCTTTTTTTCTTGAAGACCTTTCAGCAGCTTCCAGCCATTCTGCAGACATACACAGGATGGAATTAAAAATGTCTGAAACATAATTAAGAAAAAAAATTCTGAAATCACATCAAAAGATAAAGAAAATAATTCATAAAATTATAAAACAATAAATCTCAATTCCATGCTATTTAGATCATAATTAAATTAACAAAGGATGAGCATTTTGATTTGAGTCATGAACGCACTAAAACACTTGAAAAGCATTTTTAAGTACCCTTTTTTTTTTTGTTTGTTTTTTTTTTTACATTGAAATGGAGCTCACACAGCACAGTCTCCAAAACTAATCAAAGAAACATTATGAATTAAAAAAAAAAAACTTTTTTCCAAGGGTAATGTAAGATGGTGATTCTTCACACAGAGAAGTATTTAAACTGCAGACGCCACTGGAAGATCAAAGAAGCAATGAAAATATGCCAGAGCCCCCTACAATTCTTCCCTTGATATCCAGATAAAAATCACCAAAACATTTTGTTTAGTGTGTAGTTTTTACAGAAATCAAACATAATAGCTTGGTTTCAGTATAAATGTGAAAGAAACGTTTGATATATGAACATTAAACATCTCATAATCATTAAACACTTTGTGAGCAGGACTACAAGAATCCCTACAGGAATCCACGGTGTCATGTTCACAAGGTCTTTGTCTTTGGTTCGTTAGGCATCTTAGGCTTTCTTCAGACTGGCAGCAAAATCATTATTCTATTTTTATTTTTTTGCACATCGGACTCAATTAGCTTTATTATTATTATTATTTTTAGAGTCTACTTTCAACAGCAAACAACATGTACAATTCGGTTCAAAATTTGGGACCAGACTCCAGTATAATTCCTTTATATATATATATATATATATATATATATATATATATATATATATATATATATATATATATATATATATATATATATATATATATATAAAATATAATTATTTTATTCAGCAAGGATGCATTCAATTAAAAAGACAGTTACTGTTGACAATTCACCTTTGCCATCACAAGAATAAACTATATCTTTAAATGTATTCATATAGAACACACTTATTTTTAATTCTAATAATATTACCGTTTTTCTGACCAAATAAATGCAGCCTTGGTGAGCATAAGGGACTTCTTTTAAAAACATGAAAAATAATATTTTAGGATATATTCCTGAACACACAAAATGCCTCTCGATGCTTGTGTCATGTCATGAGCAGAGGCAAAGTTACCAGTTTCTACAACTCTTGTTACGGTGTAATAAATTCTCTTACATGTGTAAACAGCCTGGCCTAAAACTCAGATTTGAAAAGCAAAGCGGATTTGCATGCAGTGTGAACAAAGCCTCAGCCCTCAGTGTTTGAAATATCAATAAGTTACTAGGTTTAGTGTAAATCTTTACACTACAAACAAGGACAACCATCTTAAAATCATGTTTGTTTTTTACATGAGAATCAGGGCTTCAAAACCCAAATATTAAGCAAACACAGCCGAGTGTGTGTACGTGTGTGAGTATGAGAGAAAGAGACAGCATTTGAAAAACACACAATGTAAAAACAAGCGAAAAGAAAGAGGAAAAAAAACAGAACATGAAAGTCTCTGCAGTGAGCCACTCAGGTGACTGTAGCGACACTTAACCACCTTTACCACCGGATCTGTTGTTTCTAGTCCTGAAGGGCCTAAGGCACGTGGCCAGGTCCAGATTTAACCCACAGAAGAGGTGGAAATACGACACCTCTGCTAACAGTGCTCCAAATAATCAATCACCCGTGAAATAGATTTCTGTCCCGTGGTTCCGACAGAACACTGACGAGAGGAAAGAACAGAGAGAAGTTAAAACGGATTTAAATGTCACTGGCCAGACATGAGAGAACAGCTACATGTTTTATAACATCATGGCCCTCTACACCTGGCACTAGATTGCATGCATGGTGACCAGTTCACAATTCGATAACACATTTAAAGCCAGGTGCAACTACAGCCAAGACACACTCTGGTCCGACCACTAGAATTACATTTGGATGACTTTTCAGCATCTGCATACAAGCAAGTAATATGTACTACAGAATTTCACAATGTTTTGTCATGCTGATATTTCCATCAGTTATTAAAATAACGTAACACTTGCCATTTTTAACTGTGCAATGCAAGGAGCAAAATCTCTGATATCATTGGTTGTACTTACCGTCAGGTTCATGAAATTAAGGAATTTCTTCAGCATTTCAGTCATGATAGAGAAATCTCCCTTGGGAAGGTTTTCCCGTACGATTTTCACATTCATCTGAGAAAGAGAGAGAAAGGATATTATATTTAGGGATGCACTACATTTAGAACTTTCGAATGCTCCACTCATGTACTCACTCATGCTCACAAAAAGCAAAGTCTAATCAAATAATGCACCGACAGGACATTTCTATGAAGTATACTAGCTCCTGTTTGCAATAGCGCTTATGTGCTATGACATGGTGTAGTACAGGGCAACGCTGATAAATGACGCTATCCTCTTGTGTCACTACCCTCTGCTCATGTGCTCGGATAATAATAGCTTTGCAGGACTATACATTATTTGGATAATTAAACAAAAAATCGGTTGCAAAGAACATAATAAAAAGATTATATTGATATTTAATATTCATATATTTTCGGTCCAATTTTATTGTTTTACTGTCAATGAAAGTGTGGTTATTTTATTGGCTTGTATATTTAAATTCAGTATCGTTAAAATTATACAGTTAGCTTAGTCTCACAAAATTATTTTATATTATTTAATAAAATGATAAATAATTATTAAAAACCATTTTCAGGGCATCCAGAATTTTCAGTTTTGACCCGAAAATATTTATCGATATATTTGATAATATGAAAAATATTATCACAATTTAAAATAACTGCCTTTTTTTAATTGATTTTAAAATGTAATTTATTCCTGTGATGGCAAAGCTGAATATTTAGCAGCCATTAATCCAGTATTAAGTGTCACATGACCTTTCAGAAATAATTACTGATATATTGCGTTGGTGCTCAAGAAACAATCCTTCCTACTATCAAAGTGGAAAACAGTTGCTTTGCTCAAAATTGTTGTGGAAACAGTGATGCAAGTTTCTTTTTCTTTACATTATCAGGGGTATGATCGTGTGTAGAGTCACAGGGTTTCAGCGGATTATAGTACAAATACACTCATAAATCTGCAAGGTTCAACTTCTGTGAGCCATTATTGTGGCAGAACACAGACCATGAAAATAAAAAGAACACTCCAAGCAATTCCACGAAAAGGTAATTGAAAAGCATATGGCAGGGGATGGATACAAGATGATTTCAAAATTGAACCCTGGGAGTACGGTTATATTAGGTAAGAAATAGAGTATTGGCACAGCTGTAAATCTACACATGACCACCCTGAGGGAGCTACAAGCTTCAGTGGAAGAGATGCAAGAGACCAGGTGCTTCACCACTCACAGCTTCATGGGAAAGAGGTACAGAGACAGACACTGTTAAAAATGTCATATGACATCTCAGCTGGAGTTTTCCAGAAAGGATGTGGGAGACTCTTAATGCAGCAGGAGAAGGTTGTGTAGTCTGATGAGATCAAAGATCAAGTTTTTGGCCATCAGAGGAAATATAATGTTGTGTGTAAGCTACACACTGAGCATCATCTGAAACACCCCTTCCTCACTGCAGATCATGGGGATGACAGTATCATGCTTCTCTGCATCAGGCCCTAGAAGGCGTATCAGGGTTCAATGAATGCAACAAAATCGAGTGAAAACTTGCACCAGCAACGTAGAAGAAGATTTGTTCCCCAGCAAGATAATAAACCCAAACATAAAGCCAAGCAGACAGAATCTAGACTTCAACTGAGAAATTGTGAGTGGACTTGCAAGAAAAGAGAGGACTGGCATAGTTATGACAGTAAATTCCACTCACTTCACTGGAGGAAGTCACAAAAATACACAAAACTACATAGTTGCTTTGGTTCAAAACTAACCAATCAATTACCCAACTAGCTGCTCTCGGGAGAAACTAAAGAATAACAGAAGTGATGCTCACCGGACTCTCCTGACATAAACACCCAAGAAGAAGAGCGGAGTATGATGCCACAATGCTGTCCTCCATGTGTTTCCCAGCATGCTGCAGAGCTAATAGAAGAAAGGCAGGATGCTTACACAAAATCTTCCCCTTTAACAAGTACATAAAATACATTATAACACGCAGCAGGATATCAAAAGACTATTTAAAAAAAAAAAAGCAACAATGGTTAATGTACACTATTAATATGATAGCAATTTAATTTCAGTTCATATTAGTGTAATTTCCCCAACAACAAAAATTATGTGAAATGCAATTCCATTGTCCAATGTCAAAAGTGTAGTAATTGGGAATAATTCGTACCTTTATTGAGGTCAAGCTCCTCTTCCTCCTCTTCTTTCTTGTCATTTGTGTCGTTGGTTTCCGAGGCCACCCACTGGATCTCTCCAGATGTTTCTTTCCACTCCCCACTCTGGTCTGCCTGAGATTTGGGCGCCTCACTTATGAGGTCATCGGTCTGTGCCTCAGCTAGCACTGCTGCTTGTTCCCGTTCAAGAAAGAGCTACACAGACAAACAGAAACACTTGGTTTAGTTGGCCAATATCAGATTTAAGGATAAAGCATCTCGCAGACCAAACATGGAGACTATATTCACCTGAACTAGAGCAGCCAGCGCGTTTGATGACTTTACTGTCGCGGGTCCCTTCTCGCACTCTGTTTGATTCGTTTTTTGTCCGTCCGCCTTACTCTCCTCCTCTCCTTCTGTTTTCACGTCATTCCCCGACTTCACGTGTACCTCCATCTTGATCATGTAGCTAAAGTCCAGGTCCATCTCCACCAGACAGTGTCTGTTTCTGGCACTGTACTCCACCAGATTAATCAGCAGACCCAGACCCTGTGCACAGATAAAACACTGTCACACTCACGGCAAAAACACCGGCACTTCAATACTGAACAGAATAATAGAATCGGTCAGTATTACAGAGTACAAACTCAGTTCAACTTCTTGACAAGAACTGCGCTTATTTAGAGGCAGAACGTCTCTACGAACACATATAACGGGAGACTTTTCAGACTTCACCTCAGCGACTGCCAAGACTGTGCATGCATGGCAGTATTTGTTACGGTCTCTTATCTTACCATTGTTCTGATGCTACTTTACTTAAAGCAGTCAAAAACCACTTATAAGTAATAATAACAAAAAAAGTATTCTTCTCTCAAACAGCCATAAGATCATATAACAGATCAGACGAATGTGTAATATGACACATTTGCTTTGAACTATTTTTATTGTAATATTAGTTCGATTATTTTGATGGTACCTTTTACACAGCTGTTGATAAGTAACTCTGTGACATTTATTATAATGGGTTTATGTGAATATTGAATATTGTTTTGAATACCGAAAGTAGTTGTTTTTTAACTAATACATTTATTTAGTCTAATGAATGTTATACCTGATAGCTCCTGTAATGTTGAATGGCTATAATCAATGGTTAAATATTAGGGGGGGGGGGGGGGCACTATTTCCTAGACACATCAGTATTATTGCTAGGAGTAATACTCACCTTCAGAAAAAAAAAAAAAAAAAAATTATATATATATATATATATATATATATATATATATATATATATATATATACACACACACACACACACATATACATACATACATACATACATACATACACACGTCACTTAACAAATATACTGTCTTTATGCTTTTTCTACATTAATTTGAAGAACGAATGTGAAATTATAACAATATAATGTATATTTAAAAACATTAATGTAAGGTGGGATTGATCACAATAACAAAAATGTATCGATTGACAGCACTGATATGCATATTTACTTAGAATAATCTTATATTGTGAAAAAACTTTTGCTGTTATTTTTGAACTGATTTCATTTTTATAAATGGTATTTTTGAAGCTGCAGGTCCGTGTAATTAATGTGGAGTTTCTCACCAGGACACGGATGTCGAATCTCTGCTCCTGAGGCAAATAGCGTGGGACCTTCAGAACAGAGTCCAGAGCTGTCTGTATGAGGCCATCCTGCTCACCTGTTTTAGTGCTGCCCCACTCTGAGAGAGAGAGACGACGTGAGGGTTAATCTTACATTCTTATCTTAACATTTACACAGAGTTATTTTATATTACTTCATTACTTGGTGAGCACTGTTTAAATCCTCTCAGTCACACATCTTAAAGTGTCTCACCGTTATCATGTGTGAGGTTGAGCAGAACTCCGATAACAGCTCTCATACAATCCTCCACGGCCTTGCCCACGTTGCTATGACTACTCTGCAGGAGGGCGGAGCTCGGGGAAGAGACCTCTCGGCTGTAGCGCTGTATCATCTGCTCACAATGCCGCAGGGCCCTACACACACACACACACACACGAAGCACAACTTCAGAATGACAAAATGCCTGGTCACACAAAGCAACGCTGCGACTAGACTTTCTATATCATCACACACACCTTGCTGAGGATACGATGAGCTGGGACTCCTTGTAGGCGATCAGATAAGTCTGGTTCTCAGG
Organism: Carassius auratus; assembly: GCF_003368295.1. NCBI lineage: Eukaryota > Metazoa > Chordata > Actinopteri > Cypriniformes > Cyprinidae > Carassius > Carassius auratus. Next base: position 218,449 of record NW_020527814.1, read on the forward strand.
ATTATGGACTGTCACCTGGATGTGTAAGAGGAATATATTTTTTTATTAATTATACATAGTAATTACATGCATTCTCCTCAAGGGCTGTCAAAGGTATTGTGTCAACCTGCAGTAAATATTACTACATATATTCAATTATACATCATGTCGGTTTCATTCTATTTGGTGCAATTTCCAAAAACTGATCAGATCTACAAAGTAAGCATCTTTAAGAAGAGGCATCATTACAAATAAATGTAGGTCAATAAAGTCCATGTTATTATTTACTTATTGCAGGTTAATTATTGCAGGTCCTTCTTTAGTCCTAATTTTATTAATCATTTCATTATTATCATACTCACACTCTCCAGAACTCGTAAACAGCGCTCTGCTCCCCAAAGTGACGCCACCAGACTCTCTTTATCTTCTTCTCTACTCAAGTTCTCAACACACTCTTTCACTGAGGGCAAAAAATATAGATATCTCAACCCTCTCTTTCAACAAACATCAGAATTAAGTCCAGGTATACTCAGTTAGGGTACCTTTATCTACAATGTGGTCCAGACCCCCAAGTAAGCGCAGTTCCTCCTTAAACCAGTCTCCGGCTCGCTTCGATGTCAGTGACAGTAATGTCTCCATCGCTAAGTGTCCAGTCTGAGATGCAAAAAGTAACAAATTGGAAAATAGCATTGAAGCAGATGCACATACAAAGTTAAAAAGGAGTATTTTTAAAAGGTTATTTCAATTTTAAAAACCGAAGCAGCATTTTACTTTTGAAAGGTGGTTAACGAAAAGAGAGGCTTCTTCTGAAAAGCCTGTTGGCCTTTTTATACTTGCATACACTACCATTAAAAAGTTTGGGATCAGTAGGGTTTTCTTTTTTTTTTGTAATGGCTGCATTACATTTATCAAAAGTGACAGTAAAGACATATACTTGTACAAAATTGTATAATTGTTCCATTCCAATTAATGCGGTTCTTTTGAACTTTCCATTCATCAAAGAATATTGAAAAAAAAAAAGTGTGCAGGTTTCCACAAAAATTTAAGCTGCTCAACTGTTTTTAACAGATAAGAAGGGAAGTTTCCTGAGCAGCAAATTAGCATATTTGAATGATTTCTGAAGGATCATGTGACACTGAAGAAAATTCAGCTTTGCTATCACAGGAATAAACTACATTTCAAAATATATTTGAATAGAAAACGTGTTTTAAACAATCAGTTACAATTGTAATAATATTTCACACTCCCACGTTTTTTTAAATCTTACAAATCCCAAACTTTTAAAAAGTAGTGAATGTAAACCTTTTCGAGAAAAAAAAAAAAACCTTGCGTCAAAGACAGCGTTTGATTTCTTATGCTTTCTTCGCTATTCAGTCTACAAACAGCTAAACATAAAAACAGATTTTTTGCTGCCTGTCTGAACAAAGCCAAGGTGAATGGAAGAACATTTCCTCTAAAACATTCATTGGTTTTCTCTGTCAGTTCTGACATCAAAGGTGCGAGAAACAGCAGTCACTCACTGTGATGTTTTCTAGGTCCAGATGTTTGTTGTGGACTGTTTCGCAGAGTTTGCGGATCTTCTGTTTAACCCGGCTCATCTCTTTAGCTGTTAACTGGTCTGCTACGGAGTCATCCTGCTCTAGTTCCAGCAGCCTGATCATCAGCTCCAGACAGGACCGGTCCAGGTCCATATTTAGCCGGTCTCGGCTCAGTATGTACATTAGAGATGCTGTGCAAAGAGCCAGGTTCTACCAGATCCAAAAGAACGGTGAGAGAAAGAGAAGGAAAATGTTCTGAATGTATTATCTTTACTTTTAAGGGAACACCTGCACATCAATGGCCTCAACAGAAATGAACTTAATGCCACAAAACTTTCAAAAACAAGTCACTTAGCATTATAAAAACAGTGCTTTACTGCAACGCAAGACTTCTAGTCTCTTGCTTTATTCTAAACATCTGTCTTGATTTATTAAGTGGATTTAATTTATTTTTACCGAACATCCTTCAATACACAAAACCAAGTCAAGCCGAAAGAGCCAAGGCAAACATTCACGCTCCATCTGTGTAAATTGAACTAACGAGATTTACAGAGTAACGGCTCAGCTTCTGTTTGCATTTCTCCCTTGTCTTCCCGCTGAGATGATTACATCTCCAATTAATGTATACTAATGAAGTAAACAAACGGTTTCTCCACACAGCACTGTAGCTGTGTTCATAATGATAGAGCTGTGACAGTTCGGAAGGATGCTTGGTTATACAGATTAGTTGGTTTTAACATTAACGGCAGTTGGTTGGTTACGTGACTGGCATGTTGGTTAGGGGCTGATTGAGACACTCACCGGGTGTTGTTGGGCATCACTGAGCATCTTAAAGACCTGGGCCACCTTCCCTCTGGCCCTCAGGTGCATGCGGAAGCTCGGCATGGCACAGCGTGTGGCCAGACTGATTATACTGCAGCCAGAAATGAAGGAGGAAAAAAGGATGAGCGGCTTTTGTAATAAACGTGTCTTTGTGTGTGAGAATGTTTTTTTACTACAGGAACCAGATGAGTCCTCTACACAATGTGACTTTGCTGTAGGCTGATATTATTTAAATTAATCTGAGCTGGATGATGACATCACTGAATTCAATGGGGAACTGCCTTTTACTGAAAATTTAGTTTGCTATTGTCATTTTGCATTATTGACGCACTATATTCCCCGTTTAATATTTTAAAGTTGCTTTGACACAATCTGTATTGTTAAAAGCGCTATATAAATAAAAGTGACTTGACTTGAAGTGCATATATGGGGGTTCCTGTGTGCATCAACATTATTATTCTTAACTAAAACTATTAAAGAGTGTCAATTAAAATACAGCTGAAATAAAATAAGCTAAAGTACTAAAATGACTAGTGCTGTCAAACGATTAATTGGAATTAATCAGATCCAAAATAAAAGATTTTGTTTACAAAATGTGTGTGTACTGTGTATATTTATTATGTATATATAAATAGAACCACATGCTGTATATATTTAGAAAATATTTACATATACAGTATTGTTCAAAATAATAGCAGTACAATGTGACTAACCAGAATAATCAAGGTTTTTAGTATATTTTTTATTGCTACGTGGCAAACAAGTTACCAGTAGGTTCAGTAGATTGTCAGAAAACAAACAAGACCCAGCATTCATGATATGCACGCTCTTAAGGCTGTGCAATTGGGCAATTAGTTGAAAGGGGTGTGTTCAAAAAAATAGCAGTGTCTACCTTTGACTGTACAAACTCAAAACTATTTTGTACAAACATTTTTTTTTCTGGGATTTAGCAATCCTGTGAATCACTAAACTAATATGTAGTTGTAGGACCACAGTTTTTTAAAACTGCTTGACATCTGTGTGGCATGGAGTCAACCAACTTGTGGCACCTCTCAGCTGTTATTCCACTCCATGATTCTTTAACAACATTCCACAATTCATTCACATTTCTTGGTTTTGCTTCAGAAACAGCATTTTTGATATCACCCCACAAGTTCTCAATTGGATTAAGGTCTGGAGATTGGGCTGGCCACTCCATAACATTAATTTTGTTGGTTTGGAACCAAGACTTTGCCCGTTTACTAGTGTGTTTTGGGTCATTGTCTTGTTGAAACAACCATTTCAAGGGCATGTCCTCTTCAGCATAGGGCAACATGACCTCTTCAAGTATTTTAACATATGCAAACTGATCCATGATCCCTGGTATGCGATAAATAGGCCCAACACCATAGTAGGAGAAACATGCCCGTATCATGATGCTTGCACCTCCATGCTTCACTGTCTTCACTGTGTACTGTGGCTTGAATTCAGAGTTTGGGGGTCGTCTCACAAACTGCCTGTGGCCCTTGGACCCAAAAAGAACAATTTTACTCTCATCAGTCCACAAAATGGTCCTCCATTGCTCTTTAGGCCAGTTGATGTGTTCTTTGGCAAATTGTAACCTCTTCTGCACATGCCTTTTTTTTTTAACAGAGGGACTTTGCGGGGGATTCTTGAAAATAGATTAGCTTCACACAGACGTCTTCTAACTGTCACAGTACTTACAGGAAACTCCAGATTGTCTTTGATCATCCTGGAGGTGATCATTGGCTGAGCCTTTGCCATTCTGGTTATTCTTCTATCCATTTTGATGGTTGTCTTCCGTTTTCTTCCACGTCTCTCTGGTTTTGCTCTCCATTTTAAGGCATTGGAGATCATTTTAGCTGGACAGCCTATCATTTTTTGCACCTCTTTATAGGTTTTCCCCTCTCTAATCAACTTTTTAATCAAAGTACGCTGTTCTTCTGAACAATGTCTTGAACGACCCATTTTCCTCAGCTTTCAAATGCATGTTCAACAAGTGTTGGCTTCATCCTTAAATAGGGGCCACCTGATTCACACCTGTTTCTTCACAAAATTGATGACCTCAGTGATTGAATGCCACACTGCTATTTTTTTGAACACACCCCTTTCAACTAATTGCCCAATTGCACAGCCTTAAGAGCGTGCATATCATGAATGCTGGGTCTCATTTGTTTTCTGAGAATCTACTGAACCTACTGGTAACTTGTTTGCCACGTAGCAATAAAAAAATATACGAAAAACCTTGATTATTCTGGTTAGTCACATTGTACTGCTATTATTTTGAACAATACTGTATATATTTATATTACAGTTAGATATATTTGATCTATAACCAACATGTTTTTTTCTTAAATGTATACATATATGTGTGTGTATGTATATAGACAAATATACACAGTACACACACATATTATATAGACACATTTTGGCAAACAAATAATTTGACAGCACTAAAAATGAACTTAAAATAAATGAATGTTAAACAGAAAATATTACTAAAACAAAAAAAAACTATGAAATAAAAAAAGTTTAAAATATAAATAAATACTAAAAGTGTAATGTTACACATATTCTTATTGAAAACTGGAAACTGTCATTGAGTGTCATTTTGCTAAATAGAAACATTTTTTTTATGTATGTTGACATAAATCTGTCATTAAAACTAGTTATGACAGACACTGTGAAAATGATTACATTTCAACAACGAATTGGAGTCAATAGTAATTTTATAATTAGATTCGGAAGTTAATGTACATGTAGATGCTTTTATTTATTAATTAATTTTCTAGTGTTGATGATTATATCTTAAAATAAATAGCAGCTGAATACAATAGTTTGGGCTTTGTTGTTTAATGTAACCTTTAATGTGATGCACAACAGGACTCCTTATACAGTTTGTAGCATTAGATTAAATAGATTGTTTTAATATAATTTCATATAATTAATTTTACTTAAAGACAAAGCCAAAATCTGTTCAGTAAACCATTGCTCAATGAAAAGGAACGAAGCAATTATGAGATTTAATTCCACCCCGCCTTACCGAACCATCATTTTTGTGAACTGTTACACACCTAATAAATACTATAATTGCAACGTTGTTGTTACTTACATATTTATTTGCCAAGAAAGATTTAAAGCTGTACTGAGTCATTTTCATAGTTGAAGTCATTATCTATAATAATTTACAGCAAATTACAGCTGTGATACATAGGCGTGAGGTTGCAAATAATCACCCAGAATACTCCTTTCAGCATTTGTCTCACCTAAGGCAGCGTGTGTTGAGGGGTTGTGTGCTCTTCAAGCCCGTCTCCAGATAATCAAAGTCATCAGTGAACTCCTGATTCTCCCCAAACTCCACTACGTCATTAAAGTGCTTCACATGTTGGACCACCGTGTACAACTACACACACAGGGCAAGAAAGAAACAGTTACCATATTTTCCGGACTATAAGTCGCACTTTTTTTCATAGTTTGGCTGGTGCTGTGACTTATAGTCAGGTGCGACTTATTTATCAAAATTAATTTGACATGAACCAAGAGAAAACATAACCGTCTCCAGCCGCCAGAGGGCGCTCTATGCTTCTCAGTGCTCCTGTAGTCTACACTGAAGACATAGAGCGCCCTCTCGTGGCTGGAGACGGTAATGTTTTCTATTGGTTCTTGGTTCTAAATAAATGCGATTTATAGTCCAGTGCTACTTATATATGTTTTTTTCCTCATCATGATTTATTTTTGGACAGATGCCACTTATACTCAGGTGCGAGGTATATTAAAATATGAGCATGTCCTTTGTTCAAGTCAGTGTTGTAACTTAACTAAATCTTATTTAAAAAAAATTTTAACAAAAACTTATTTGAAATAAAGACTAGATTAAAACCATTAAGAATACTGGAAGAAAAATTTAAATATCCAAATTAAACAAAATAAGTTTAAGATGAAGTACTAAAGTTATTAAAAGTGGAAACATTTTAGAAAGAATGATTTCCATTATTTCCCGGATTGTAGTGCTCACCTCCTTGTGCTCCGTCCTGCATTTTAGTGCAGTGACGATGTCCTGGTATGGCTCAGTGGGGATAGTGACAGACTTAATGACTTTGGGTGGAGGGGGTGGAGCTTTAAACACTCCATCATCTTTATGAGAGTTTGTGTCTTTGCTGCTGCTGGACACACTGGCCTTCTGCAAAACAACACCACCACCATCATCATTACAGTGTGCAAAGACAGAGGACATGTGAGGTCCTGAACAGAAGTACTTCACGTACAGGTACAGCCACAGTATGAGAGGAAGCAGAAGGCGGCACTTCCTCCAGCTCGGGTTGATTCCAGTGACGAGCGTTATAAACGGCTTTAGCAGGAGACTGCATTAAACACACACACAAAATAAACAAATTTTTTAGGTTCAAAATTAAAATTTTTTATGATGTTTCTGCTTATTTTAATGAAGCTTTTTGTTAGCTTTACTTTTTTTGGCCTGCTGAAGATCTTGCGTCCGATCTCTTTTGATCTGTCGGTTTGCTTTCCATGTCGTTCCTTCTGTGAGCCTGTATCTCCTGTCTCATCCAGCGACTCCTGAGAATCTAACAAAAAAAAGAGACATCATGAACCCAGAGATAACTCTACAAATAATCGTTATCCATAATTATAGTTTAAATTCCCATTAATGCTCTAATGAAACAACATTTGTTTGTTTTAATGTCATGCCAGCTTCTGTGGCTATTTTCATGGAAAGAAAATCTATGGCTTAATTCTATCAGATTTTTACCATTTATCTTTTGCCAAGAACTCTTAAATTGTATTTGGCTTAACTCTGTTAAAAATCCCTTCGAAAGAGTTAACTGAATAAAAGAATACCTGTACTTAGGCTGCTTTGACTCTGTTGACTCTCTTGCGAGTCGTTGATCTGGGGACTGCCCACGCTGCTTGTCAAAGCTTCAGTCTCTGCTTTCTTATTCCTCTTTTTCTCTTTAGCAGCTAAGTCATCTTCATCCTCACTATCACTCTCACTCAGGTCGTCAAAACCAAAGTATTTGATCTTGTAGCTGGTGCTGCCGGATGCAGTGGCGTCTCCATCTGCGTCCTGAGCCTCATTCTCCTCAAAGCCAAAAAACTCCAGTTTTGTCTCCTTTTTACTTTTACTTTGAGCAGGTCTGAACCTAAAAAAGAATATAGAATATGAAGAGAGAAATCCAGATGACAATAAGTTAGTTCTGAAGTTTTCTGCATTACTACAAAAAAAATTAATTTCTCACTGTAAGTGGTGTGTGTATGCTGTAAACCATATTAATCTTATTAAATCTTAAATTATAAAAATTGTTTGGGAATAAATATATACTAAAACATTGTACATTACTGCTACATTCCACTGTTAAAATAAATAACCACTGATATCACTTGCTTCCAATATAAACCTAATCAAGCAAATACAAATAAAAAGACATGCTTTGGTGAATCAAGAGAGTATGTTTATATTGTACCTCGTAGGTTTGGAAGGTTGTGTGTCGGATTTCCTTCGGAAGGTTCCTGCCTCTCCTATGTCAGCTTGCACTGGGCTGGCAAAATCATCCACGCTCCTTTCTACTGAATCCTGGATAGTCACGTTACACACGGACACACAGGACGGGTGAAGAACCGTGTAGTCCCTCACCCGGCCCCGACCTGCGGGCTTGACCTCTGAACTCCCAGCAACCCCTGCAGGGGCACTCTTCACCAGCGCAGAGGCTGGTGTTGAAGTCACAGCAGAAACTGGTGCATCACCGGCTCCAGAACTATCCGTCTCTTTATTCCGTGGCCGTCGGTACACTCTGTCGCTGGATGGTTTAAGAAGCGGAAGCTGCTCAAAGTCAACAGGTTCCACTGGAGGTTCAGGTTCATCAGGGCACTGTTCTGAGCTCTTGAGCCCATCTGAAGAGTTTCCAACCTGGGTAGAACTCCCCTCGCCGGCCCCTGGAGGAGAGTCCTCCCCAAAAGAGTCCCAGTCAGAGATGGTTCTACTGTGGGTTTTTAAGTTGGAGATCTGGGAGACTGGTTTGCTTACGGTCACACTGGATCTGCTCCAGGCTCCTGCACTGCCATGCGATGAGGTTGGAAATCTTGTAGCTACAAAAAATTATATATATATATATATTTAAAAAATAAGATATCGTAATTTGTGATTAATAAAGTGTTGGTTGGTTGTGAAAAATGCAAACCTGAAATAGTGGAACATGAAAGCATAACTTTGTTACATAAAATCGTATTCTATAAATATAAACAATGGCAAAAAAAAATATATATATTTTATCGAAAAAAGCCATAGCAAAACAAAAATACATAATATTAGAAAATATTTTTTTTTACATATAAACACTAGCAAATAAAATTGAATTATAAGTAATAGCAATATAAAAAAAACTTATGCATAATTATATTGCAGAAATATAGCCTATATAACATCACTAAAATATATAATGTTATCTTAAATTATACTGTCTAAAACTACAGCGATATAAAAAAAATATAAATATATATAAATATATAAAACAGTACACCAAACCAAAACAACAAATATGACAACCCTGAATTCTTAAAGGGATAGTTTACACAAAAAAAATCTTCTTTTATGATTCATTCACCCAAACCTGTATGACTGACTTTCTTCTGTTGAACACAATGAACAAGTCATTCAGCGGATTCGTGAACTGGATCAATCAATTGATTTAAAAGATAGAACCTAGAAGAACATCTAGTTCACAAATCAGACACCACTATTTCTCTCTCATGAGTCCTACGAGGGGAAAAAAAGATTTTCACTGAACAATGACTTCAGAAGACCTGGGATATCCCACACTGGTCATATGGACCATGAATTGGGGTTTAATGGTGCCTTTGCATCTTTCTAGAACATTCTCAAACATACATTCTCCATTCACTTCAACTGCATGGAAATGAAAGACCAGCACAATCTTAACAATATCTTCTTTGTGTTCCACAGAACAAATAAAGTCATAGAGGTTTGGATCGACGAAAGGCTGAGTGCAGCTGGCCATAAATAGAATTATTACTATTAGAATTTTTATGGTCCTTAGAGGGTCCTTGTTTCACGGCTCCTCTAATGTTGTAATTAGACTTGCTAAAGAGCCGAGGGAAAGTGTGGAACTGTATAGGGCTGAAAATATCCCGCTGAGCCCCAGAGTCCATGCTAGTGTGATTACCTGAGCCCCTCGACTACAGAACCAAGACTTCAGCAGAGCTACTGCTATTCTCAGCACTGAATAAAACCAGAATAACTGCTGCAGAAAGACATGAGTGACTTCACCCCACATAGCACAATGGTATGAGGTCATCATAATGACTCAAACATCATAATATGGATCTGACTTAAGTGATCTAGGTCATGTTCGGTAACCTGTAATATAGCAGCCTAAATTACAGCAAAGCCAGGAGCTTGGGTTCATTAGAGCAATGGCACAAGCACAATAATAACTGTGTCATGACATCGTTTATTGCGTGTTAATGACTGTCTGGAAGTTAAAAGAAACTGCAAAGCCATAATGTGGATTGCATTACAGACACACTCAGTGGCACCCATTTACACCCAGTGCACCCACAAATTAATTCATTTACTGACCCTCGTGTAATTTTAAAACCCTGAAAAGATTTGTTCAGATCTTTGGAGCACAAATTCACATTTTAAACATCCTCTCATTTTCGCCCAGCAATCGTGTCTCTCCAGCAGACTTGGATTAAACCGCTTGATTCATATGGATCAGTTTTAAAATATTTGAATCAACTTTATGCAACTTATACATTTTGGATTTTTGGACTTTTGATGCATGGACAAAAATGATGACATAATATTAAAAAAAATAATATTTTGTACTTCGAAAGTCTAAAAGCCAAAATTGAAATCATTGTTCACTGTAAATAATTTAAATAACTGATTTGAGAAAAGTAACCATGTCTGATCTGTGAACGAGAGTGTGATCTTTCCAATCAATTGGTTGATCCAATTTAAAAAACCGCTATCATTTTGTGTATAGTTTGGTATCGTTTACGATCAGGTTCTTGAGTTCTCACTCACTGCGTTCCAATCGTGGGAGAGCAATCATGGCCACAACTTTAAAGGGTCATTCCAAACCGAAGTGCTCAAAACTGGCCACATTAAAGCGCCCTACAGAATGAAGAATTTCTAAGGGTATGGATTCTTCTCACTTTGCTCTCATTAACTATCCCTTTAAGACCTTTCTCAGGTAAATAACATGTTTCTGCATGAATTGCGTGCTCTTCAAAAGCAAACCCTGTTGATTACTTAATGTCCTACCTGGGCTATTAATACCAACCACCCCGGTGCTGATGTTTGGGCTGCTGCCCAAGGTGGAAGTACCCACAGCAGTCACCGCTGTGCCGTGACTGGGCTTTTCTGCCTGGGCCTTCAGCTGCTCGTTCCCGGATCCTGCTGCATCTGAGCCCGTCTCAGATTGTGGAGTACCTCTGAATGTGACCGTTTTGGATTCTTCATCACTATCAAAGCCAAAGGGGTCCTCTGAGCTGTCGTCATCATCAAAGCGGGGTCGTTTAGTCAGCTCAGGAACCTCTGGCTTGAACGAGGGCCGTTTGACCCCCAACTGTGCCTTATAGGTGGTCTCTCCCCATTTGGTGCTAAGCGTAGCTTTCTTATTAGAAAACACCTCATCAAACTTCGAGCTGGCCTCTCCTCCCTTCCGTGTATAGGTTTTACTAAATCTGGACGTCATGTTGATGTTTGTTACATATTCTCTAGAGGGAAACAGAAGACATGGAGAAATTAAAGATCATGTCAATATCTCAGCATTTAGGAAAGATTTCAAACAGAAGCATAGCACACCTTGTTTTAAATGCTACAATGGGACTGAAACAGATAAATATGCAATAATACATTCAATTTAACCCAATAAAGCCTACTGTATCATATTTGATACCAAAATTTCTAAGTCCAATAAATTATCAACATGATCAAAACTTTTCTGAAAAACCTGCACACAATCTACCACATGCCTTCAGCCCTGTGATGGAGTTCAATAATTCTTTAACAAGTAAAATAACATAAGATAATTTTTCAAAATCTCTTCACCTTGTGTCTTTCTATGTGCTGTAAAAATACTTATACTTTTTCTTTTATTATTATTAATAACTTTTAAATTGTTTGCAATTTTTAAAGACTTGCAACTTAGGCATACTTGATCATGCAGGCTTTTTTAAAATCATTTTTGAATTGAAGAATCAACACAATGACACAAAAGGCTTTTGAGGAAAGTTTATTTGTACATCTATCATCATCATAGTGTTTTAATATACGTTTTGCCCCCTACAATTAAATTAAGAGCTTTGATCATAAAACTCATAATTTAAAAGAATTGTCACAATATTTATATAGATTTTATGCAAGTACTCTATTATACTCATAATAATCTAGTTGCATTACATTATACGCTATCAGAATTTTATCTTACTTTTTCATTATATAAATAATAAATGCATCAAACTGCATATTTCTGCTGAGATTGGGTCTCTGGAATTTTTTTTTATGATTTTCCTCTTGAGTATGCGCTCCATATTCTCACTAATGATACTACATGGGCCATAAAAGCCTGATAGACCAAATATGATACAAAACATAAAACACATATGGAAACTTTTTACAATTTGAATATTTTGTTTTATAAAGGTTCAAAAAAACTGTTCCATTTGTGACTATTTCATCAGGCTTTACAGGGATGCCATAGTAAAAAGATGGTTTAAATCATAAAAAGTAACAAACAAAATGTGGAGCACTTGACTGGCACACAACTTCTTTATTCAACGCGTTTTTTAAAGCATTATGCGGACAGTACGCGAAATAATTACATATTTTTATTATTCACTCACCCTTAAGTTGTTTGAAACTTGCGAGAGTTTTTTTTTTTTTTTTTCAGAAGAGCACAAAAGAAGATTTTAGGCAGACTGACACTATAATAACACCTCAGTCAACTTTTACTGTATGGAAAAAGCTGCACTGAAAGTCAATGGTGACTGAGGCTGTCAGACCCCAACGTTCTGCTTAACATCTTCTTTAGTGTTCCAAGAAATAAATAAAGCCATACATGTTTATAGCAACACAGTGGTGAGTAAATTATGTCAGAAGGTGTGATTTAGGGTGAACTTACCTTGTAATGACTAACATTACGAGCAGAAACATTGTTCATTTAACAGATGGTTACATGTTTGCACACTCACCGATCCGCCGTCTTTCCTCTGGGCCTCTGTGCTCCGAGAAGCCGCTAAATAGAAGCCCAGGCGATCTGCTCAATGAGCAAAAGCGCAAAGCGCGACTGCAGCGCGGTACAACTAACAAAAGCACAAATTAGGCCAAATCGTGAAGTACTGCTGTTGTTTATTTGTGGAGAGCTGGATCGGTCAGACTGCGATACGCCATTAGAGTCGCCCCTTTTTCTCCGCCCCTAACGTCGGCGTAAAGTATTGCGTCACACCAGAACCCCGCTCGACCAATCAGAGATGCGCCCACTGATCATCTGTGCAGCAAACGTAGTTCCGATTGGATCAAATGACAAAGAAAGCGCGTTCTAATTGGAGAGAAACAGCAACCAGTGGGCGGGGCTTCGCGGTGAGGTCGGACAGGTCTTGAATGTTAGAAATTAATTTAAGATTACAGCTGCAGACTGTAATAATAATTGCTATAGCTATACATACTTTTATATGGAGCGTGACAGCATCTTTCACAGGGGCAACGGATAATTTCAATTCTTAGTAAAATACATCAAGAACTCTTTTTAGACCCTTGATGCTCACAAATGTTTTACATTCTACTACTTTTTTCACCTGATGCTTCTCCATAATCGTGACGTTATTTGGACTCATAATTCACGCAACGCGTTACACTTAAGTGTTTTTAAAATTGTATTACCTCTGTATCATGAACCTTTTTTATTGCAGAATACAAAAGAAAAATAATAATATAGAACGAACAACACAGAGGAGAGAAGAAAAAATACATTTAAATTAACTTAAACCTTTTTATAATACGAGGTGTCTTCAGAGCTCTTTTTTCTTCAAAGTAATAATTATGGTAATATTCGATTTTTATTAGCGCATTTCATTTAACGTTTCCTATCTAACCAGGAGATGGCGCTATTGTGAAGCCACCGTTCTTGACCTTTCGCCGTTTGGGTGAAAAGTGCAATCAGGATGGGATCAGTTTTTAATAAGTCTTAGACGCTGAAAAAAAAAAAAAAAAGAGTCCTTTAAGACACGCTATTACTACTAGTAGCACGTGTTGTACTTAGCACCTAGTTTAGCATTCAAAAAAGTAGCAGAGTCGTATGTGTCATATTAACTGTAGTTCTTGCCAAAAATACAAATGGATTAATAATGTAAAATAACAAAACGATACAAGATAACCTTCAAAAGTGAAGTCAAATGTGTGAAAACATTTCCCAGTCGATAAGTCAACAGTAGACTATATAGAGAGAGAGCAATAACACACAGCCAGAAAAAATAATAATCTTAAATCTTTTTTTTTAATGTTAAAAATTCATTTTATGAATTATTAATTTTTCTCGTTTATTCCAATAAGATGAAAATACTAATTAGATGGAAACATTTAAACTTCCACTTAAATAATATAAGGGCATCGTGTCATAATTATATAGTAATATATATTGCTTGTAAGTTAACCAGTCATTTCATGTTCATCTGGTCACAAACATTAGCAAATGAAGGCATACAACTGGGAAAAAAGGAGAACATGGAATACAAACTGATTGAGCACCTTAAAAATAAAATCATCTCTCAAGCAAACAATACTGGTGTGACACAGCAAATCCACATAGTCTCTGGCTAAAGGAAGAACACTGTGCAGAACTTCATAATTATGGTTTAAAAAGAGGTTTGTCCAAGTTGTCTTAAAGAGAGGCTAACATCCAGTTTAGGTGGCAATGAGCAAGTTTTACTACATATGAGAGCATTAAACCTGCAATTTATGCATTTTGTGTGCTAACATATATACTCTCACATTTACATGTGAATTACTTGTACGGTTTCCCTGTCATCACATTTCCTCAAAATAAACGTTGCAACATTCCAACAGTCTTTTTCTACTTCCTAGCTGCATGACTTCTGTTTTGTTCATGGGCCTCGATGATCTCTGAAACGACGGAGGGGTCATCCAGCGTGGAGACGTCCCCCAGGTTGCTCGTGTCCTGCATGGCGACCTTACGCAAGATCCTCCTCATGATTTTCCCAGAGCGTGTTTTAGGAAGACGCTTCACAACCTTAAAGAGAGAAGAGATGCTTTCACAGCCGACAAAATAAATCTCCAAACCATCTGTGCAACAGATCTGCACTGACAGTGATTTTAAAACAAAAAAACTGTTCTGTGATCAGTCATAATCATTCTTTGTAAATTACAGAAGAATAATATAAATCAAGGGTTAACACTGTACAACAAGGTTTAATAAAAAAAGGCACTGATTTTACCAGGAAATGATCAGGCACAGCATATTTAGCTATTTTGGTAGCCACTAGGTGTCTCAGTTCTTCCACAACAGCAAGCTGGTTCTCAGAAGCAGATTCTTTTAAAACTACAAATGCAAATGGAACTGGTGAAAGAGAAAGATAGGAAAAGAAAGTGAGAGACATGTCAACATTTAGCAAAGTAAGATCTGATTCGCTTTGATCACTGATTATGTGATGGTCAATTATATCTATTATTTTATGTTGTTTTCACAATGACCAAGGGTGTTGTAAAGCACACAATGGAAGTGGTCAAAAGGTCTTTGGTTGCTGGGGGTGTTCCAGATGGCTCATGAATGAAAAAGGTGAGAGGAAGAACAAATTGAGGGTTCGAAGGGGCCCTCACCTTCTCCTTTGATCTCATGGGGAATTCCGATAACTGCGTTCTCAGGAACATCTGGATGTCCATCCTAGTAACAGAGAAACACACATTGTCAACCAAAAAGTTTGCTTCTACACTACCATTCCAAAGTTTGTGGTCAGTAATATTTTTTTATTTAATGTTTTTGAAAAAAAAGTATCTTATGTTCACCAAGGTTGCTATTTTGAACTATAATAATTTTTCAAAATATTACTATTATTCTATAGTTTTAACAGTTATTCCTGTGATACGAAGCTGGATTTTCAGCAGCTGTTACTCCAGTCTTCATTATAACATTTCCTGCTATTATCAAATGTTAAAAATAAGTGCTACTTAATATTTCTGTTCACATTTTTCAGGTTTCTTTCATAAATAGAAAGTTCAAAAGAACAGCATTTATTTAGAATGGAAATCTTTTTCAACATTATAATATATTTAGTCATTTTTGAATTAATATAGTTATAAAAATCGTTCTCAATATTAAAGAATAGCAGAGTCCACACCACAATTATAAAGATAAAGGCATAGAGCAGTGGTTTTCAACCTGTGGTCCGCGTGGTATTGCAGGTGGGCCGCCAATTATTTTCTGTTCATTTCCAGTCCATTCTAGGGCTGTGCGATTAAAAGAAAACGTCCTAAAATCACGATTTGAGCGTGCGCATATGCCTAACTCCAGGTTCACACACTGTCTGTGATGCGCCTTTTTTTCTGAGCCAATGTTGACGGATCAGAGCATTCTCACTGCGGTAAAAGGCTAGAAATAAAAACGTGCGAAAATAATTCATGTCTAACACATGAGCATAGAGTGAATTTGTTAGTGAACAGGATGCAGTTTAAGTGAGAGGAGACACGTTTTAAGTGTGCACACTCTCTCCTCGCAAAGCAGTGTGTATCTGAGCAAGCACGACCGGTTTTGTGACAGAGCAAAGGAAATCTGCTGCGAACAGATAGATTCGCACTCGTGCATTATTTTAATGTGCTTTCGCGTTATATTTATGCGCTCTCACTGCTGACCGCATACACATACTGTATACACACTGCAAACACCTGAGGCACCGCTACAATTAATGAGCTCTATGAACAATGCATGGCAAAAAACAAAAAAAAAGTCCCTGTATACAGGATTTTTTTTTTATTTTATTTTTTTGCCACAAGTCTATAAATTTTTTTACATCTTCACTATAGTGATAATTTTGACTTATGTCTGTTGTAGAGACTTTACAACTTTTTGATAAAGCTCTGATTGGTTTTCTTTTGGAAATATGTTTCAAATTAATCCTGAATGCATTTATGACTGTAAAAGCACAATTGCAAAATTGATCAAAAAAATCGCGATAGTTTTTTTTTTTTTTTTTTTTTTCATATCGCACAGCCCTAGTTTATTCAATAAATATAGTTTAAAATCTAGCTTCTGAGTACTAAGTTATTAACCCAACAATAGTGGGGTCAGTTAATTTTTTTGAAGTGGGCCGCGCAAACATATGTGTTTGGTTGTGTGGGCCGCGAGTTGAAAAAGGTTGGGAACCACTGGCATAGAGAAACAATATAGTTGGAAACACATTCAGAATTATTTTTTTCCATCTGATGAACGATAAAAACGTTGACAGCCAATCAGAATCAATCCTGCTATCATGAGCTTGAGAATTTAAAGAGGAAGACGAGGGTGCGCTTGGAATAAATCTATTATTGAACCTTTACGGACTCCAAACTTTTAGAGTAACCGCAGTGCATTTCCATAGCTCTGTAAATACAGACTCTCTATAGAACACTTTTGTATCAGGTCTAATTTGCCCAATTATTGCAGTGCGGGGATATTCAAATGATTTGAAAGAATGCATTGGGGTCAAGAATGCTAGATTACGCTTATGATAAAGGTTCCTGGGGTCTCACCAGTGCATCTTCTATCTCAGCAGTGCCCAGCCGATGCCCACTGATATTAATGACGTCATCCATCCGCCCTGTGATCTGGTAGTAACCGTCTTCAGTGCGGTACGCCCCATCACCCGAAAAATACTGGCCTATGACAGATTACACCATTTTACTGTCTTATACCTCTGATCACTTTCATGTTAACTTTATTTGAAACTTTTTATGGAGTGAAAATTAAAATGGAGTTAGTACAATCTACAACAACAGAAGGCACATTTGAAAAATCCAAACAGATTATTTTGACATTTTCCCAGATAGGGTTTGCTAACATTCCTCTCATGCCCTCACTTTGAAGTCAAAGTCAAAAAGAACAGTTAAATAATTCAGCAAGTATTCCAACTTTTCTGTTTCATAAGTTTCCTAGCAAGAAGGAGCTTCGAGAGCCTCTGGGGTCTCGCTCACCTTGGTACGGTTTAAAATATGCATCCACGAATCTCTGGTGGTCTCCAAATATGGTTCTGGCCATTCCAGGCCAAGGCTGGCTGATGCACAGAGCTCCACTGACATCATTTCCAATTAATATCTGTCCCTGTTGATAAAGCAAAATTGATTATTCTACATTACCAAAAACACGTGCACTGAGAGGTTATGTCCCTCCTTGGATGATCTTAATGGGAGGGGGTAAAAATCTCTCTGAATAGCCCGGGAGCGTAACAAAAGAGCGCCTCAGAGGAGACTGCATGCACTTCAGCATGCATTATTTCACTTTTTTTTCCAGCTGCAGTAGAGAATTTGAGGGTTCAAAGTTCATCACTGTCTGTAACACAAAGCTTTCTTTAATCAAGCTGGACGCATGGATTCAGG
The DNA here is from genome assembly GCF_003368295.1 of Carassius auratus. Lineage (NCBI taxonomy): Eukaryota > Metazoa > Chordata > Actinopteri > Cypriniformes > Cyprinidae > Carassius > Carassius auratus. The sequence continues at coordinate 236,410 of NW_020527814.1, forward strand.
CAGAACCAGGCAGAGCAAAAGACAAATATAACCCTCTTTAGGTCGGATAGTCTGCTAGCAACTTTCTAGAACAGGTGTTAACTACATTAGAAAAACCAGGAAGTAAAGAGCTAATTAGAACTAATTTGTTGTAATTGACTTTATATTTCACAATGTGACCGTTTCACAACTGTAACTTTATATATCACACTGGGACATTATATACAACAACTGTGACTTTATTTGTTATAACTGACAAGTCTGACAGTGTGAGTTTTATTATGCCTCTGTATCTCTCAACAGTCACTTTTTTGTGATTGTGACTTTTTAATTTGACAGATTATTACTATATTTTACAATTGTGACCATTTCTTGCAAACGGGGCTTTATATCTCACAAATGTCTTTTTATTTCAGTTGTAACCATTTTTTCAGTTTATGACTATACTGTGCTTTATTTTCTATAAGTGCAGCTTTATATCTCACATTTATGACTTTTTATTTCATAACTATAATTTTCTTTTTTTTAGACAACTATATCTCATGTTTGCAATCTTATTTCTAACAATTCTGACTTTTAATTTGAAATTGTAACTTTCAGAATATGACTATATCTTTACAATTGCAAATTTCTCACAATTATGAATTATTATTTTACAATATAACTTTATTTTAGATTATGATATCTCTACTGAAACATAATTCCTCACAATTATGACTTTTATCTCTCAGAATTTTAACTTTATATTTTAGAATCTTACTGCATCTTACAATTGGGGATTTACAGCACATCTCACAATCACTACTTTATTTCTCGCAATTATCACTGTATCTCACAATGTCAATTCATATCTGCCAGTTGTCTTTCTGTTTTTGACATTTGAATTTTTTTTTACTTTGAGGTGGATGTGCTTCTGTAATGATGTGTTGTTGAAGAATTTAATTCACCTTCTCCCCGAGTAGTGCCGGCTGTATGCCAAAAAAGGGTCTCATAGCCATTGCAGGCCGGATCTCTGCACCTGGTTCAGCTGGGAGTGGGGCAATACACACCCCGCCGGTTTCTGAAGAGAGAGAGCCCAGTGAATCATCCATTTATTTCTAAATAACATCACACATGGTGTAAATCATCCCATCAGTGCTGCTAGACTAAGGACTAAGGGTACGATACTCGGACAAGAAGAGTCTCGTGGGGTGTTCGTTTTACCAGTCTGCCACCATGTGTCCACCAGAGGGCACTGTCCATCCCCGACCACATTATGAAACCACTCCCATGCCTCGTGGTTAATGGGCTCTCCAACTGTCAACAGATCACACATTCACATGGTCATTTATATTGACAAATTCATCAACCAAAACACTGCACTTAAAAACTTGCCTCTAAGTTGATTTGATTGAGTGACTTGCCAATTCAAGGAAATCTTAGTTCTATCTTTTCAACTGACAGGCCCTAAAGGGACAAACAAAATCCAGACCGGCTGCGCAATAGTCTAGTGTCCTTAATGTTTGGCACAAAGTCAGATTTTCCATTGTTGATCTCAAAGGCTGTGTGACTAGACTCATTAAAAATCATCCAGCGTAAGCAGGCTGAATTTGAACAGTGGCCGAACTCTCTCCCATAAAGAGCTGACTATACCATGGTGTTGGAAGTACAATTTTTGGGCCGTTAACACAAAGGTCTTCAGTTCAAACCCTGAAAAGATGATTAATTCCCCTTCCCCACTGTGCCCTTGCAATGCACTTATCCCTCCTATGATAGAAAGTAACCTGGGGGTAAGTCGTAATACATTGCTAAAAATACACACAGACTTTCAGAGAAAGTTGATAAACAAACTGTTGGAACTGTTAGTTTTCAGTGTCCACATGATCCTGATTTGATGATAAAAAAATATTTCTTATTATTATCAATGTTAAAAACAGTTGTGATGCTGTATTTTTGTTGAAACCATAATACATTTTACAGGGTTATTTGATCAATACAAAGTTAATAGGACAAACATAGAATATTTGTGTAGAATTATAAATGTCTTTATCACTTTTGATCAATTTAATGCATCCTTGCAAGTACATGGTTTTCTTTTTCAAATATTACCGACCCCAAACCTTTCAATGGTAGTATACTATCACAAAATATATTATATTATACCTCCAAAAACATTACAATATCTGTATTATTAATTTATTTGTATTTATTTATTTACTAAACCTCTGTAAGCTTACCAGATGCAAGTGTCTTCAGTGATGACCTGTCATATTTCTTCACCCAGTTTTCCTCATGCTTCATAAGTAATCTGATGGCAGTAGGAGCTCCATAAAACTGATTTATCTTTAACCTCTGAACTGTCTCCCAGTAACGACCTAAAAACAGTCACAAAACACATTCTAACAGTCAAGACAAGGATAATGAAGAGAACCAGAGACAGCTCTTCAACAGAACACCGGTAATGGAACCAAAAAAAAAAGCAATTTTAAACATGAACAAAATAAAAATGTCTAAGTTATAACATAATAACATCATTTTTATATATATATATAATTAAATAAATAACTGTTAACCTGTTACTATGCTTCCATTATTTGAGCTGGCCGATTGGTTTAAGATTAAACCACCAATTTATCTTATTATTATTTATTTATCAATATTTTTGCTGCATATGCTACAGAACAACAAATTAAAACGTGCATAAATGGCTGCCAACAAGCTCGACATAAATGGCTGTCAATGTGTTCCCTCTGACTGCTTGCTCCGCTGACTGTCTGTTGAGCTGGATCTGGTTTTCCCATTTAGCTGAGCGGTGCCAGCCCGAGTTATTTTCTGTTCATTGCCAGTCCATTCTAGGACTGTGTGATTAATCGAAATCGTCATAAAAATCACAATTTGAGCATCGCGATTACTAAATCGCTTTATAGCACGATTTTTCGCGGCCCTGACAGAACAGAACAGACTGGGCATTACTCCAGGTTCACACACTGTTTGTGATGCGCCTTTTTTCCGAGCCCATGTTAACGGATCAGAGTGTTCACACTGCACGCGGTGAAAGGCTAGAAATAAAAATGTGCGAAAATAATTAATATCTAACACATGAGCATAGAGAGAATTGTGAGTGCACAGGACGCAGTTTAAGTGAGAGGAGACACGCTTTAAGTGCGCGCACTCTCTCCGGGCAAGCACGTCTGGTTTTGTGACAGAGCAAAGGAAGTCTGTGTGAGAACAGAGATTCGCGCTCGTGCATTATTTTAATGTGCTTTCGGCTTACAATAACACGCTCTCGCTGCTGCTTTTGCACCGCTTACACACTGCAATCGGAGTACGTGTGAACCTGTATAATGTATAACAAATGTAACGCATATGCAGGTCATCGATTCATGGGTTAAATTCAGGCATACAAATGAAACCCTTTTTGCACTAAATGCCTGGCCTGGCGCCAGCCTGGCTGGACTTAAATTATTTTACGATATCTATGCGAGCCTCAAAGGAGACCTGAAAACCCCCCAAATTCCTTAACACACACACACACACAAAAAGAAACCTTTCTTAAAGTTCCTTACTTTTGTAAGTCCTTATTAATATGTATTTTGAATGTTTGTGTATTCCATAAAAATGGTTAATCCTGGGTAAATGGATAAAGTAATGACTTATAAGTGGAAATGTTTCTCCTCAGTCTAACTCTTTCTCAAATATTCATGTTTAGGTAACCCCCACTCCTTTGCAGCTCATAAACTTTATGACCCCCCTGGGCAACAGGACAGGAAATCTAACCCTTACAAAAGAATGGTAAAATGTACTCAAATGTAGTCTAAATGTATATAGTATTGTTTTTTCGGTACATTAGAGGTTTCCCATATAAATTGGGACTATCTGCAGTTTTATCATGTGTTAATGAAAACTTTAAATGTGGGTAATTCTGCATTTGAATGTATTTTCATGTTTTGATCATTTATATATATATTATTTTTGGTATCTGTGTAATCGTCATGCTTTGACAGACCCATTTATCTAAAGCAAAGTAAGGAAAAATTTATTAATCTTGAATTAAGAACTTGCTAGAATATCACTGCTGAAATCTAACAACCCCCAAAGTTAGTAGGGTGGGTGTTTCCACAGAGACAAAGGAACTTTCCCTCCACTTCAGATCGTGGACGTTCATTGGTTGTTCACGCGAAAAGAGGCGTGAACCATCCCAAGCCATAAGAATCGACCGAACAAGGTCCGCCCTCTCTTCTCTTCTTCTCGTTCTTCGTTCTCGGACACGCTGCTCTCCTGTGCGACCCTCGTTGCTCCCGCGAGTCCCTCGGCGCGGCCTTGGGCCAGGACCAGCACACGCACGCTGGGCCATGCAAGTATCACTTTTCTATGGAGATTTAAATGCTGCTTTAAAGTGTTGCTATGATTTGATCCGTTGTTGGCTTCCAAAAGTTACTGTGTATGATTTTCTTACCTGAGCTCATTCTGTGATCTCTCCATCTTTCATTCTCTATGGTGTGTTGCATGCTGGGTAGCGAGAGTGTGGCGTGGGGTGTGAGAGGCACGTGCGTGAATGCAGCGAGTGATTGCAGCAAGTATTCTTGTAAGTTTTTTCCCTCTTTATAGTCTGTTGTTTTCTTTTTTTTGAATTGGTCGTCCTTTGGTGTACCGCGAGTGTTGCGGTACTGTAAACGCCGGGATGGCGGCAGCTCCCGAGCAGGGAACGCCACCTGTTCTCTCACTGCATAATGGGTGCAGGTGTGCGTCAGACCCAGGTGTTACAGTCAAAGAGTTGCTGTTAATAGTAGGAGAGAAAGTCGGGTTCGATAATATACTATCGGCCTCGCGAATGAACAAAGCGATTGTTGTCTTTCTGACGAGTGAAGCTTTAGTGAATCAGCTGACTGTGAGCGGAATATGGGTGAATGAAGCTTTTGTACCGGTCACCCCGTTGTCCGCTCCAGCCACTAAAATTACCATTTCGAATGTCCCTCTGTTTATTTCTAATGATGTCATCATTAAAGAATTAACGAGATTCGGAAAGATCACGAGTCCAGTTAAAATGATCCCATTAGGGTGCAAAAATGCCTCGCTTAAACATGTGCTCTCTTTTAGACGTGTCGTTTATATATTCTTAACATCACCAGAGCGCACACTAGAAGTTTCTTTCCGCGTTTCCCATGGAGATAATTCATACATGGTGTATGCTAGCACTGAGAGTCTTAAATGTTTTGTATGCGGTGACCTGGGGCACAAACGCTTTTCGTGTCCGCACAAAGAAGTGTTAAATGACCCGCGCCCGTCCACATCTCATATGGATATAAATAACTCTGCTCTTCAAACGAAGGAGAAGGGAAGAAAAGGCCCTGAACAGGTGGAGGGAGCTGCTGAAGTAAAGGGACAGAATGAGGTGAGTACGATGGGTAATGAAAAGCCTGGATGTAGTTCTGGAAATACTGAGAGTGATTTTAGAAACCCTTTGAGCACTGAACAGCTTGGTTCTGTTACTGGAGGAATAGAGAATGAGTCTATGGCTGTTGTTGACAGTGTTGTAGTCGAGACCGGCTCATTCGAGTCCGAGTCCAGATCGAGTCCAGAGATGGTCGAGTCCGAGTCAAGACCGAGTTCAGAAAGGGTCGAGTCCGAGTCAAGACCGAGACCAGAGAGATTGGGTCTGAGACAAGACCTAAAGAAATCTTCAAGAGTATGTAAAATGTATGATGGAAACAATAAAGGGTAAAAGGTCCACATAGTATGTGGTGTAAAGGTAATTTTATTAGAATTATGAATTGTTACTTGTCAATATTAAGTGCTCATTTTCACATAACATCGTTGTACCACTATACACATCCATATAACCTTTCTAGTACACATAACATTACTGTACGACTCTATATTGTAATTCCACATAACACTTCTAGTACAAGTAACATTACTGTACCACTATACCTGTAAATGTTCAACTGTAACAGCTTTTACATAACTTTTAACCCTGAAGCTTAACTAATGACTGCTAATATCCTGAAAATGTCTTGGATTATGTGCACTTTAGATGTTGTGAAGATTAAAGATGGGCATAATTACTTTTCAAAATAATAAGTGAGGAGACCATCCTGCTACCCAACCAAGCATGATGTGGTCTCATGATCAATCCACCCAGACTAAAAACTCTCTCTATTGGTGCAGAGGAAGCGGGGACTGACAAAAGTTACCATTTCATCACTTTCTGTAACAGCAACGGATAATCTAATGCTAATTTCACTGGATGGTGGGTTTAATGCAGGGTAAAATACACACTAGTCGAAGTTTTTTTTAGTTACGGAGGGCATACACACAAGAGCCGACTGACTGTCCAGGAAAATTTCATGCAAAAGTGTGTATGTGCAAGGGGAAGAAAGCTGGTTGAAATGCCATATAAGTTCAATGCCTTCTGTCAGACATTTTTCGGGGGGAGATGTTTAGTGTTGAGACAGTCAGTCTGTGTCTGTATTCATTATATAATTTAATTAAACAATATTAGTTTTTTTCTGTGACCATTTTGTCCTACTTTGTAAAAAATAACACAGTTGAGAGAAATAATGTAGCAATGTGGATTTCTGGAAAGCGGGATCACTACAGGCGGATGGCAGGAGGGTAACTTAGGCCGGTGACACACTGGCTGCGTGGCGTCTCTGCTGCGTGCTAGAAGCGTGGTGGCTGCTTCGCGTTTTCTGTGTCTTTACACACCAGAAGCGTGTCTGACGCAGCGCTAGCGCGCTGCTTCTGCTATAGGTGACATAGAGAGAGGCCGCCGAAAAACCAGGCTCTTGCAAAACAGAGTATGTTTGACAGGGGCAATATTTGAAAATCGATAATTATTTATTTTTTAAATTACATTTATATCTGAATTTATGCCAACCTATAGACTTTCAAATATCAAAATGTCATGAATTAATATGTATTTGTGTACATAATGACACAAGTGACATATAAACATATTTTCCTAGTTTATTTTGCCTGGAAACGCTTCCAACACGCGCGTGTTCGCGTGAAAATAGGCGTCGGTTCTATTTCTAGCATGCACGCATTTTCCGCGCGGCTCGAGCTGCGCCTGGGATGCGCGTCTCACGCAGGCAGTCTGCAAGCTCTAACCTGTTAACATGGGAGCCGAATTAAAAACAGACACGCCACGCAGCTGAGACGCTTGCGCCATGCATCCAGTGTGTCGCTGGCCTAACGTCTCACGTCACAAGAAAATCACCAGTCATTGGATGTATCAATCATACATCAATTTAAAGAAACATTAACATACAGTAATAATCATGAAATATTTTGATTGGGACTCGAGTGGACTCGGGCATAAGTCCGATTCCTAATATGTTCGAGTCCGAGTCAATACCGAGTCAAAATGCACACGAGTCCATGACAAGACCGAGACCATTAAAATACGGTCTCGAGACCGAGTCCAAGACCGAGTCCGAGTCTCGAGTACTCAACACTGGTTGTTGATGTTACTAGCGGTGATGAAGAGATGTGTGTATCCTCTGCTGCAGCTACAGCAGGAGGGTCTGAGGAGGGCCTGGCTGATGAGCTAGACATTTTATCTCAGAAAACTGATGATCGCATTAAAGATGATGAACAATGGTCAAATTCCACGGATATGGCAGGAGAATATGATAAGGATTTGTACTCTGTTGAGGAAATTAATGCCTTTCTAGACAAAACAAAAGGTAAAGCAGGTGTAGAAGTCCGCAATTTTTTCCCCGACCTCGATTAGTTTGTATCTTCTGTGATGAGGGCACGAAAAGTCTGTAGTTACAATGAAATTTCACAACAAAAGTGGTTTCGGCTGAAGAAACATATTACTGCCATTAGACAAGCAGGCATTTTAACACAAAAAGAGAGGCTAAAAAGAGGGAAAGCAAAATGAATATACTGACTTGTATCAGTTTTTCTTTTCTATTCTGTCTTTTCTTTTCCATTTTTGTCTTTATGGAGATCTTAAGATTGGGATCCCTTAATGTGAATGGGATGAGGGATGTAAGAAAAGATCATTTGTTAACAGAAATAATTAATTTGAAAGAGCTGAATGTTATTTTCCTTCAGGAGACTCATAGTAATCAAAGCAATGGGTTAGAGTGGAGGCTGTGGTGGGAGAGTGAACATGTTCTCAGTCATGGGACCAATTTAAGTGCAGGGGTGGCTGTGCTTTTTTCCCCTGCTCTTAAAGCCAAAATTTTAATGAAACATGAGTTATAACCCGGAAGGTTGCTAATTGTAAGGGCAGAAATAAGTGTTTTTTTCTTTTTGTTCGTGAACATTTATGCCCCTAATACTGGCCCTGATAGAATTAAACTCTTTATTAAGCTGAAACACTATTTAAGGCAAAACCAGAATGATGATTTTATTGTTTTGGGTGGGGATTGGAATTGCACAGTGGACTTTACACTTGATAGAAATGGGGAGGAGCCGCATTCACAGTCAGCACGCTGTTTTAGCCAGTGTGATTGGGAACCTGAATTTCTTAGACGTTTGGAGAGAGCACAATCTTTCAACACGACAGTACACTTGGGTGAAAGTCGGCACTGGTCTGATTTCTGCTGCACGTTTGGACCGTTTTTATGTATCTGGAAATATGAGAAATAGAGTTAGAAATACAACTATTGTCCCATATCCTTCTCTGATCATAAACTTATTGTGTCTTGTGTGAGTTGATTGTGTCTTGGACATAAGACCTCACAAAAGTTATTATTGGCATTTCAACATAAAACTTTTAGAAGATAAACTTTTTATTGAGAAATGTAAGTTTTTTGGGGAAAGTTGGAAAGTGGAAAAGGCCCGTTTTGATAGCATAATTCAGTGGTGGGAAGTGGGGAAAGCACACATAAAATTGTTTTGTCAGCAATATGCTTCTTATTCCACTTTGTGTTTAAAGAAGACATTGGAACAACTGGAACAAGAAATTATTGCTATTGAGAGAAATATGACTGGTAACAATGTTGTTGGTTTACAAGAAAAGTGGACTGAAAAGAAACTTTCCTTAAGTTCGATTTTAAATAAAAAAGTAAAGGGTGCGCTCATAAGGAGCAGGTTTTTAACAGTGAGAGATATGGATGCTCCCACTTCTTTTTTCTTTAATTTGGAACGCAAAGCTGCTCAGGATAAGCAGATGTACAGCCTGAAGGACAGTGCTGGGCGTATCACTTCTGATCCGGTGGAGATGCGCAGACTGGCTGTAGACTTTTACTCTACTCTTTTTGCTGCTGAAAACTCAGATGGACATGCTAGAAAGAACTTCTACAGGATCTCCCTGTCCTTAATTCAGAGCAGAAGGAATTTGTGGAAAAGAGACTCACTTTTGATGAGGTTACTGCCTCGGTGATGGAACTCTCTTTAGGCCGTACACCCGGAATAGATGGTCTTCCTACTGAGTTCTATAGGAGCTTGTGGACTGTCATCGGGAATGACTTTTTTAAAGTTCTTCAGGAATCAACTATTGAAGGAAGTCTCCCTAAGAGTTGCCAGCGTGCGGTTTTAACTTTGCTTCCAAAAAAGGAGACTTAACTTTATTAAAGATTGGAGGCCGGTGGCACTATATGTTCAGAGTATAAGATTCTCTCCAAATGCCTAGCCAAAAGATTAAATATTGTACTGCAACAAATCATACATAAGGACCAGTCTTATTGTATCAAGGGTAGATCTATTACAGACAATTTGCATTTGCTGAGAGATCTTTTTTGATTTTGCTTCTTTTAACAATGTTGAGGTGTGGTTTTTGTCATTGGATTAGGAAAAGGCTTTCGATAGGGTAGATCATGTCTACCTTTTTGAAATGCTTAAAGCCTTAAAGGTTTTGGGGATAATTTGATTTCACTGATAAGACTACTCTACTCTGAAGCTACATGTTTAATTAAAATGGCTGGTGGCCTTAGTGTTCCTATAATGGTTTCAAAGGGGTATCAGACAAGGCTGTCCTCTTTCAGGGCAGCTGTATAGTATCATCATTGAACCTTTATTATGTACACTAAGAAGAGACTTAAGGGGTCTACAAATTAATACACTGATTCCTCAGTTGCCTGTTAAACTTTCTGCTTATGCAGATGATGTCACGGTTTTAATTAAAGACCCTAGAGATATTCAACATCTAGAAGAAAGTTTAAAATGTTATGGTAAAGCCTCCTCTGCGAAGGTTAACTGGGCCAAGTGTGAGGCTTTTTGGTGTGGAAAAGATAGTGATGGTCCCTTAATTCCAGGGGGATGAAATGGGGAAGGGCAGGTTTAAAATATCTAGGTGTGTTCTTGGGACTGATGAATACATGAAGCAAAACTGGGAAGGTCTAGTGGAGAAAGTGTGTGCTCGGTTGTCTCACTGGCATTGGCTGCTACCCCAGCTGTCCTACAGGGGAAGAGTACTGGTTTGTAATAATCTGGTTGCCTCATCTTTGTGGCACAGAATGATGGTGCTAGAGCCCCCTGAAGACTTGGTAAGAGACATTCAGCAACAACTGATAGACTTTTTCTGGTCAGGACAACAATTGCTGAAAGCCTCAGTCCTCTTTCTGCCGAGACAAGAGGGGGGTCAGGGGCTCATCGATATTAGATCACGGATAAAGGCCTTCAGACTCCAGACCGCTCAAAGGCTTCTTTATGGAGAGGACGTCGTTTGGTTTGGGGTTGCTTGTGCCCTTCTGGGAAGAGGAGGAAGGATGGGATTTGATCGTCACTTGTTTTTATTGGACTGTGATAAACTGGACTTAAGCGGTCTGACACCCTTTCACAAGTCAGTGTTAAAATCATGGACACTTTTCAAGATTTCTCGAGATTTAGGTGATTCTCATTTTCAGTGGCTAAAGGAAGAACCTTTGTTTTTCAACCCTGCATTTGAATTGACTTTTTTTAAATCCCTTGTGGCGAGTGGGGCGAGGCCGAGAGGCGTGGGAACGAGGAGTGAGGCCAGGTGTAGTGATTGAAGATGAGCTGCACCTGCGCCCCACCGCTGGTATCGAGTCCCACGTAGGAGATGGAAGGATATAAAACTGGAGCGACGACCCTGAAGGAGGAGAGAGGACCAGGCCTGGGACATTATTTTATGTTTGCTTTTTATTTATGCGCACCAGTCGTCCGTGAGGGGCTGGTGCGCCGTTTTGTGTTTATTTTTCAATTATTAAAATGTTTTGATTGTGCGCCGGTTCCCGCCTCCTTCTTCCCGATGAGTATGGAGATCTATATCGTTACACCCCTTTTCTGAGAAATGCTGCTCATTCCACAAACATCACTAAAGTAAGACATCTAGCCTCCGAGGATGGCTGGTTGTCTGCAGAGACTTTGGCTCTTAAGCTTGGCGTAAGATCTGTTCGAGTTATTCAGAGGCTTCTGATCGAAGTGCAGGAACGACTGCCGCAAATTTACAGTGTGTCCCTGGTTGTGCCTGTTGAGGAGGAAGTATTAACCTTCCCAGACCTGGAGGTTTCAGCGAAAAATCGTGAGTGGCAAGAAATAGAAGGCAACATCCTGTCCTTTGCATCACCGCAGTCAGAACTTTTTAGGGCTGTTGGGAAGAAGCAACTGTATGAGATGTGTGTAAAGGCTCTTCACTGTCATACTCTGGAGAATGTGAAGGAGTCAAAGTGGTTGGACTTTTTTGGGTCAGGCTCTTCACCCAAAGGTAGTTGGAGGACCTTGTACAAACCCCTCATTGAGAAACGGTCTGGAGACCTACAGTGGCGGATTGTGCATGGTATAATAGCTACGAACAGACACAGAGCACACATTGATCCACAGGTAGGGGAGGGTTGCCCTTTCTGTGGACAATCAGAAACAGTTTTTCATTTATTCTCTGATTGTGAAAGGCTTGTTCCTCTGTTTTGTTTTTTGGAGGAATGCTGTCGTAAGCTAGGGGAGGTTTTTACTAAAGTACTTCTTTATCTATGGTCCTAAAATACAAACATTCCAAAAGGGAGGTCCATGTATTAGTAAATTTTGTTTTTGGCCAAGCAAAGTTG